>NW_007253067.1:426952-714541 GCF_000164805.1 Carlito syrichta
TGCCACTGCACTCCAGTCTGGGCGACAGAGTGAGACTCCAACTCAAAAAAAAAAAAAAAAGAGTTGTTTAGTCTGATATTTAGATCACAACTCCTGCCTTCTTTTGTGATTCATTTAACTGAGAACTCATTTCCCATCCTCTAACTTTGAGTATGTGTGTATCCCTTGTGGTGAGATGAGATTCCTGGATGCAGCAAATTATTGGGACATGATTTCGTATCCAGCTTGCCATTCTGTTTCTTTTCAGTGGTGCATTTAGTTAGTTTGTTTGTGTTCAAGCTGATTATTGTAATGCGATTGTTTTTCCCCATCATTTGGTTCTTATAAATTTTTTTTTTCTTTGTTTGTTTTCTTTTAACTTTTGGGTTGATGGATGTGTATGTTTTCAAGTTTTCAGTCCTGACTTATTTTGTTGATTCTGTGTTCTCCTGCTTTTTTGGGAAGTGTGTGGTTGTTCTTTTAGTTTTTTCTTCTTTGCTTAATATCTTCTTAAGTGTCTCCTGTAGAACTTTCTGGAAGCTGCAAAATCTCTTGGGGATTTGATGTCTGGGAAGGATTTTAAATCTCCATTGCTGATGAAGTGGACTTGGCTGCATAGGAAATTCATGGTTGAAATTGTCTATCTTTGAGGACTTTGAAGTTTGGACTCCACACTCCTCTAATTTGTAGTGTTTCTGCCCATAGGTCTGCTGCTATTCTGATTTGTTTTCCCTGGTAGGTAGTCTGACCTTTCTCTTTTGCGGTGTTTAGGATATTTTCTTTTGTATCTTCTTTGTGTAGGTAGGTTTATTACTATGTCTTTAGGGGTTGGTTTCCTCATTTGATGTCTTGCAGGGGTTCTCTGTATCTCTTCTGTTTGTATGGTCATATCTCTGGTGAGATGGAGAAAGTTTTTCTGGGAGGCCTCCCAGAATACTTCCTTCAAGGTGTTCTCCATAATATTTTCTTCTTCTGGGATATCAATCAGGCATAGGCTCAGCCTCTTGATATAATCACAATTCTCTTGGAGACTTTGTATTTTTGTTTTGAGTTTCTTCTTTGTTTTTTACAGATCAGGAAAATTAAATTTTTACATTTTCTATTTCTGAGAGTATTTCTTCTGCTTGATTAATTCTGCTTTCTGTGCTTGTCATCATGTTATTTTTTTCCTGGATGAAATTTTTTATGGCCAAAATCTCTATCACAAGTTCTTTCAATGTTGCATCTTGCCTTTCTTGAGTCTTTTTTTTTTTTTTTTGAGTTGGAGTCTCACTGTGTTGCCCAGAATAGAGTGCAATGGCTGCTCCTGGCCACCGCAGCCTCAACCTGCTGGGCTCCAGGGATCCTTCCACCTCAGCCTTCTAAGTAGCTGGAATTATAGGCATGCGCTTCCACGCCCGGCTGATTTTTTGATTTATTGTAGAGATGAGGTCTCACCAAATTGCCTAGGCGTATCTCGAACCTGCGGGCTTAGACAATTCACACATCTTAGCCTCCCAAGGTACGGGATTACAGGCTGAGCCACTGAGTCTGGCTCTTGAGTCTTATTCACTCTTGAGTCTTATTCACTCCTTCTATCTATTCCCTAACCCCTGTTGTATTTTGGAGCTAGTTGTTGGTGACTTCTATTGTTTGGGCTTTGAGTTCTGATTTTTCAGGCATTTTCTCTTTGTCACACTAGAAATTGCCTTTATTCTTATATTGATTTTTTTCTCATTTGTGTCAAATCTCTTTATTTTCTCTTTAGTTTCACTATTAAGTGGCAGTGGGAGAGGCTTTCAATTCTGATATTTGCTCAGCCCTCTACTCTTTCCTGATCAGTGCTCTGAATTTATTCTATTTTGAAACTGGACTGTTGGTCGGACATTTTGCAGTCTCTTGTAGTTTTGAGAGTCAAATAAGGTGGAGGATGGGGAACTAGGATACAGAAACTACTTGCAAATCACAATATTCGCTGATAGTGATATAGGTTTCCTGAAACCCACTCCCCACCACCCTTCTATATGACGATGCAATGGGTACATGTGTGTATTCCCTATGTCCAACATACAGTAACAGCAATGACAAGAATAGAGAAAAGTAGAATGAAATAAGATGGACAAAAATAAAAAAGTAAAAATAAAAAAAGAGAACAAAGGCAGAAACCAAAGCAAAAAAAGAAAAATAATGGAACACACACACATGCACACACACATACCAAAACAAATTGAAAAAAAAATGAAAGCAAATCAGAAAAAAACAAAACTAAAAAAACAGGAAAACTGAACACACACACACACACACACACACACACACACACACACACACACAGAAACACACCCAATGCACAATGAAAGGAGAAGAAAGAAAAAGAAGAGTGAGAAAAAGGAATTTAAATTGAATCCTCCCACATACATTCACACACAAAATCCCAAAACAAAACAAACTAAAAACTGAAGATGAACACTCAATCATTCACATATACACATGAACAAAAAGTAAAAAAAAAAAAGAAAAATTTTTTAAAAGGTGAGAAGGAAAGCAGACTGTATCCTCACATACATATTCATGCACAAAGGAAAAAAGAAAAAAAAATAAAACAAACAAAAAAACCCCTGCCCCTTTGTGGCATGCTCTGTAATTGTTCCTCTCAGTTGTTCACAGGGAAGTCCCTCTGCTATCTCTTTTGGAGGTGTGGCCTTACGCACAGTCTCCCCAGTGTCTGGGGGAGCAGGCGATGGGGGTGCATGGGGCTTCAGTCCAGTTCTTCCACTTTTATATGGTCAGGGGGACAATCACCTCTGGTGGGGAGGTGCAGGATTGTCACTTCCCCAGGTACTGAGAGGGAATACCCCAGTCAAGTATAACCTTGAATAGAGTCCTCCTATCACAGTTGACATCCTGTGTCTACATGGATTTGTCCCTCTCAGTCATGCCCTGGCTGTGTAGGTCTGATGTTCAGAGGATTAATGGGGAGGAGGTGGTTGAGTCACCATAGAACTCACCACAGATCTCTGTGGTGGTCTTCCTAATCGTTTTATGGACACACCCTTTGTCCCATGACTGAATCATCGTAGGTGTTGGGTCGCCTGAGACTCAAACTAGTCCTGTGTCTCTGGAGTGTGTGCTTTCAGGATATTCCCTATGAGTAATGATCAGCCTCTGAGTGGTGAATACACTGGTCCCAGAGATCAGGTCTGTTGCTCTGTAGTGAGCAAGCTGGAGCACTTTGTACCCAGTTTTCAAGATGATGGCAGGGTGCCTATTTCATCTTCTCCAATGTGACTTTGCCTCTGACTCCCTTGCTGTGTTACCTCCACAGCGCTTGCTGCCAATGTCCAGCCAGGCGCTGCAGTGGTGAGGCACAGCCTGGAGCCAGCAGTCACTCCCTGCAGCTTCTTCCCTGGGAAGACTTTGCTGATTTTAAAAAATGACACTTGTTTTCTGTGCTCCCAAAAGTGCTAGGGTCCAAGCAGAGGAGCTGCAGGGCCAACCACTTCACCAGAAGAGCCCTGACCACTTGCTCCGGAGTCCCCACTCAGTCAGTTACTCACATGTTCTTTTATTCACAAACACAAATGCAAAATTTTCCATACGCACACTCACTCACACTGGTACTTGCATAGTCCAACTGTCTCCATCACCACCTTTCCAGCATTCAGAAAACCAATTGTTCACATTTTAATCTTATGAGCCCATATTTCCTTTGTATTAATAATTATCTATGTAAGTTTATATTCTATATTAGCTGTAATAATAACAATGATGATGATACATAATACCTACTAATTATAAAAATTTTGCCAGAGAAATATACATAAGTTTTATCACTAAATAATAACGATAGAGGTATATTTATTTCTGACTAGGAAAGGTTAAGATATTTCTGGATTACTTCTTTAGCAAAGAACTAAAAAACTGGAAGAATTTAAAACACATCTATTTTCAGACATTAGACCAAAAAGCAGTATAGGTCTGTGATCCCAGAGAAAAGAAGAGCAAATGAAGTGTTCCCAGCATTGTCATGTTTTTTGTTTCTGAGATCTTTTCTGAATGCATTGCGAGAATGAGAGGACCAAAAAAGTCTGGTAATAAAGAGTACTTACTATATAATTCCATTTATAATAAAATTTATAAAACAAAAATCTTCTCTGAAATGACAGAAATAAGTTCAGTTGTTGCCTGAATATGGTAAAGGGAGATTTACTGAGAAGGAAAAGGAAATAAACTTTTGTTTGTGATGGAAACGTCCCATTATTTTAAATATGTGATGTTCAAACAGGTATATTCATTTAAATAACTTATCAAGCTATATATAAATTTAATTCATTTCTTGTTACATAATGTATTTCTCAAGAAGAATTTTTTTAATAAAAAGCCAAAAATAAGTATATATTAATAGTTAATTCAAGTATTAAACAAATCTAAATAAGACTAAGAATACATACAAATACACTTTCTAAAAAAAGAAGTGAGAAATTAGTAATCTATAAGATAAAAAATTCATAACACTAACAAACCCTCAAATTAATTTTATCTTTAATAAAGTTAATCTTAACAATAAAATATAAATGCACCATAATAAAATTGACTAAGCTTATGTATATATTCTACAATACAGAGGTAATAAAAACTCTAGAGGGAATAGTGTGCACAAACAAATGTTAGTAAATTTTAAATATTTCTCTCCTAATATGAATTTAAAATAATGGAACCTGACACAAGAAACTGTTAAATATTAAATGTGGCAATAAACATAGAAATCATTTTCATAGTTTACAAGGAAATACTTCAAAGATATGTGCATGCAGAATTATGAGTGAATACAAACAAAACTTTATGGAGCACATAATTTTCATTCTATTTAAAAATAATTCAGATCATTAAAAAAGTTGGACCACTCCTTGGTTCATCTTATGAACCATAATAAACATGTGACAAATAGTACAATCTAAGTTGTCAATATGGATGCAATGTCCTAAATAAATCAGCAGTGCTGAATAGATTAATAAAGATCAAGTAAGATTTACTCTCGACATGCATGCTTATTCAACATAGAGCACTCATCATGATTCATCTAATAGGTGAATGAGGTGCCAAAACATAATGTTAAAATCAGCAAGCATTCTGTTTTAAAAAAGTAATTATGATAAACTTCACAGATTTTATAACTTATCCTCTTAAAGTATTCAATTGAATATTTTCAACATGTTTACAGAGTTGTGCAATAATCTTCACCAACTAATTTTACATTTCTATTACTTGTAAGATAAACCCTGTACCGTTAGCAGGTGCTTTCCAATCTCCCCTCACTCTCCCTCTCTAAGCAGTCATTAACCAATATTTTATTTTTACATACTTGGATACACTGGACTTTTTATATAAGTGAAATCATATGAGAGGTAGTGGATTTTGTTTTTTTTTTGACTGATTTTTCTCAGCCTGTTTTCAAGATGATTTCATGTTGCAGCATGTATCTGTACTTCACTTGTTATTGCTGAAAGATATTTCATTGTATGGATATACCACATATATATCTATTATTAGTTGATATACATTTGGGCAGTCACTAGTTTATAACTATTAAAATAATGATGTTGTGAACATTCCTGTAAAGGTTATATGTGGATGTATATTTTGCATTTTGAATATATACTTTAAGAGGAATTTCTAATTTATCTTGTGATTTCTCCTTTGACTAGCTGTTTTTTGTTTTTGTTTTTTTTTAGTTGGAGACTCACTCTGTCACCCAAACTGCAGTGCAGTGGCAGCTCCTGGCCACCGCAGGCTTGACTTGCTGGGCTCCGACAATCCTTCTGCCTCAGCCTTCCAAGTAGCTGGAACTACAGGTGCGCACTACCACGCCCGGCTAATTTTTTGATTTATTGTAGAGATGAGGTCTCCCCAGGTTGCCCAGGCAGATCTCGAACCCGCGGGCTCAGGCAATCCACTCACCTCAGCCTCCCAAAGGCGCGGGATTACAGGCTGAGCCACCGAGCCCGGCTTTGACTAGAAGTTAGCAATCATACATGTTATTAATGTTTGCATTTCCTTAAATTACTTTCTAGATTAATCCAATTATGTTTGCAAAGTATACATTGTGTGATATCAACATGCTCAAATTTATGGGATTGGTTTTATAGCCTGGAGTATGTTTTGGAAAATATTCCATGTATACTTGAGAAAAATTTGTATTTTGGTGTCATTGAATGAAGCGTTGTATAGGTATTTCTTAATTCTAGTGGTTTCATTATAATCAAGATTTCTGTGTCCTTATTGATATTCTCTCCAATTGTCCTATTCATTGCTGGAAATGGGATAGTGAAGTCTCCAGTTACAAGTGATGATTTGTCAAATTTTTTATTCATATATTTTGGGGTTTTGCAGATAGGTGAATATATGTTTATAATTGTTTTGTCTTAATGATGGATTTTACCTTTTATTATTATTATTAAATGCCCCATGGGAGCCCTAGGAGTATTCTCAGTTTTGTTAGAAATCATACTAAGTCTCTTATTATACAGTTTGCATGGAATACAAATTTTAAATTCTCTTACTTTGAACATATTTTTTTCCTCTGAATCTAAACTGTGTCACTTGTGGAGCATGTGTACATTGTTTAAAGAATAAAGCTATAGTCTAGCGATTACTTCCTCTATGTGACAAATAATATATACATCAAATAAGTAACTAAAATTTTGCTTCTTTGGGGGAAAAAAAAATCAAACTTTTCCAAACACAGAATCCAGAAAACAAACAAACAAACACACAAACACCAAGACCACCATTTTTAAAAATGCTACTTATTATTTACTGTTGTAGGAAGACTTTTTAAAGTGAGAACAGTATAAACATTTAAATTAGAATAAAAATTATCTAATCTTATTTCAAGCACTACTAATTACTATACTCTAGTCTGCCTTTCTTGGTAGTTCTTATAACCATCCTATATAGCAAATATTTTCTTGTTTTGTCTTTATATTTATTAGTTTTTACAACTAAAATATTATTTTAAAAGGTCAAATACTTCTTGTTTTGTTTTTGTTTGGTTATCTTATGTGCCCCCACTCATCCTTATATATCAAAGTAGCTTGATAAAAATGTGTAAATACTCATAGTTAGTTAATTTGAAGATGAAGTCAATTCTACTCACAGATAATTTTAAGATGAAGTAATGAAGAAAATAAACCACAATTCTATTATAATTACTATCAGAGTTCAGTACGATGATGAGTTAAAATGATTATAAAAATCCGTAGATTTTCTGTAGGTCAGAATTAATTTTTAGAAAATCTAATAGAATAAATATCTCATTCACAGTAGCAAAAAATACATCGACTATTCTAAGAATGAATCTAACCAAGAATATGAAAATACAATATTTGAAATATTAAAAATATTGAAATGTTAGAAAACTTCAAATAAGCCGGGCTCGGTGGCTCAGCCTGTAATTCCGTGCCTTTGGGAGGCTGAGATGAGTGGATTGCCTGAGCCCATAGGTTCGAGACCCACCTAGGCAGGGAGACCTCATCTCTACAATAAATCAAAAAATCAGCCGGGCGTGGTAGCGCATGCCTATAATTCCGGCTACTTGGAAGGCTGAGGTGGAAGGATCACCGGAGCCCAGCAGGTGGAGGCTGTGGTGGCCGGGAGCAGCCACTGCACTCCAGTCTGGGCGACCGAGTGAGACGTCAACTCAAAAAAAAAAAAAAAAAGAAAGAAAGAAATCTTCAAATTAATGTCAACAGACATCTAAAAACTCAATACATAAATAGATATACTATGTTCTTGAATGGGAAGAATGTATATTGTAATTCCGCCTAAATTGGTCTATGTATTTAATAGAGCCACATTTTAAATCCCAGTGAATGCTTTTAGGAACTTGAGTAAAATTTCTGAAGACACCTCATAAGTAATAAATCAGTGCAAACGTTTAAGAAAAATAATGGTTTAGGGATGGGGATTGGCGAGATTTGCATGTTATGCTATGATGTTACAGAATGTGAAGATCGTTAAAAGCATGATGACATCATCATGTGAAACTGGTAAAGCAATGGGCACACAGATTAAAAAAGTGGGCCAGAAGCCGGGCTCGGTGGCTCAGCCTGTAATCCCGCTCCTTTGGGAGGCTGAGGTGAGTAGATTGCCTGAGCCCATGGGTTCGAGACCTGCCTGGGCGGCGAGACCTCATCTCTATAATAAATAAAAAAATCAGCTGGGCGTGGTAGTGCATGCCTGTAATTCCAGCTCCTTGGAAGGCTGAGGCGGAAGGATCGCAGGAGCCCAGCAGGTCGAGGCTGCGGTGGTCAGGAGCGGCCACTGCACTCCAGTCTGGGCAACAGAGTGAGACTCCAACTCAAAAAAAAAAAAGTGGGCCAGAATATCCCATAGTCAGTTCACTGATACATAGGAATTTAATATATGATAAGTTCATTCTCTCAAAATCAGGAGTACAATATGAATTATTTAAATTTATAAAATAAATAAATAAATTCTGAATTCACTCCATATTTCAGAATTACAGTTACTCCTTAGTGTCTGTGGAGCATTGGTTCCAGGACCTCTCACAGATACCGGTCTGTCTTCCCTTAGCCTGAAAAATCTAAAATTTAAAATGCTTTTAAAACTTTTTGAGTGGTGACAAAACACTCAAAAGAAATGCTCATTGAGATGTTTCAGAGTTTGGATTTTCAGATTAAAGATGGTCAACCTGTACCCAAATTTGCAGATGATCAAGTTCCTGATATAAAATGGTGCAGTATTTGCATATAGCATATATGTATCTTTCCATCTAAGTTTAATAAGCTCTAGATTACTTAAAATACCTAATACCATGTAAATGTTGTATAAATCATTATTATGGTGTATTGTTTAAGGAGTAATGTTAAGGAAAATAAAGTCTGTACATGTTCAGTAGAGACACAATTTTAGACAAAATATTTTCAATTCAAGGTTGGTTGAATTCAAATATGTGGCTCTCACAGATGTAGACGGTCAATTGTACTTAAAGATAAAGATCTAGACGTATAACAGAAAATCAAAAATGTTGATTGCAATGTAGGTAAAGACTAATTTAATCTTGGGAAAGAAATGTATAAATATAACTCCAAAGCAGACATTGTAAGGGAAGACACTTTACTTTATATGGATACTTTCACATGTATGGAAAATTGGGAACTTCATGTGGTAAAGCACATCACAAAAATATTTAAAGTCAAAGTGGAAAATATGTGTATCCTATGTGATCAAAAAATTATAAATATCTCTAAAATATACAGAAGTCTTTCAAAACAACAAGGCAAATATGAACACATCAACAGAAGAACACCAGGAATATATTGAAAATTCCCTTTCAGGAAGGGAGGGGACACAGGTCCTCATGGCACTCACCTGCACCTACTTTCTGACAGCGTTCTTGGTGGATGAGGACATCACAATCCTGCTGCTCACTAGGGTCCATTGCTTTTGGATTTCCTTAAAAAAAACACGAGCATTTTTAGTGTATGTGCTGTTGGAATAGGGTCATTAAACCTTTGCAATAACAAAACTACATATGACATCACAACTTTAGAGCCTTATACGTGTCCAAAGATTTCCATAAGCATCAGTGAGTTTCATTAGGGAATCAAAGAGGCAGAGGTAATTCACTGAATTAACATGTTACATTTGCTACTACTACATAATCAGCTGACTTCCCTTAAGCTCTGCCTCCTTGGTCAAATTAATCTGTGATATTATGTCATTTCCTTATTTTCTTCACAAGTCATTGCCCACCTGAAGAACTCTACAATATAAACAAGGACTTCACCACAGCCAGGCAAGTGATCAATGATTACGTAATCAAGTAAATTATTATTATAAATGCAAAAGAGACATTTTTCAACTGATATGGTTACTATAAAGAAAAGAATATTACTTCATATTGATAATGATGTCAAGACAAGAGGATTCAGCTGTTACTAATTGCTGATGTTTATATCAACACACACTTTCTTTGAAATCACTCAGAAACCTATATTCAGATCCACCAAAAATGTTTATATTTAAGCTGGGTGTGGTGACTCACCCTTGTAGTTCCAGCAGTTTGAGAGGCCAAGGCAAGAGGATTGCTTGAGCCAGGGAGGTCGAGGCTGCTGTGAGTTATGATTGCACCACTGTATTCCAGCTTGGGTGACAGAGTGAGACCCTGTCTTTCTGAAAAAAATGAAGTTCATATTCTTTTATATATCCATTCTACATTAAAAACTAATGAAAGAGAAAATTTAGAAATATGTAAAAAATGTCTCCAGAAGAGCATTAATAGCATAAATAGCAAAACTTAGATAAGATCTCTCAAATGTTGGATGGCTGGACACGTATAGAGAAATAACTGAGATGCAATACTTGACAGCCATTAAACAGTCATATAAAAGTTTGTATATTGGCATGGAAAACAGTCACAATACATAAGAGAGTGAAAATTAGTTTCAAAATTATAGAATTTTTATTTTATAAAGCCTAAAATAGAATGCTGTTGATATTTGCATTATATTCTTTTCACGTTTTGATATTTAATATTATCAAGTTTACTTGAATAATTTTCAAGTTATTTTTAAAAATATACTTGTTACAGACATATTTTGTAAAGAAGTATAGCTATATGTTAAAAGTGATACATGTTCACGTAAGAGATTATGTACGAATTATCCACAATGATATAAGATTGTTTTGTTTTGTTTTTTGTTTTTTGAGTTGGAGTCTCACTGTCGCCCAGACTGGAGTGCAGTGGCTGCTCCTGGCCACCACAGCCTCGACCTGCTGGGCTCTGGTGATCCTTCCGCCTCAGCCTTTCAAGTAGCTGGAACTACAGGCGCATGCTACCATGCCCGGCTAATTTTTTTGATTTATTGTAGAGATGAGGTCTCGCCTTCCCAGGCGTGTCTTGAACCCGCAGGCTCAGGAAATCCACTCACCTCAGCCTCGATGGTACTGATTTTGTGATTGTTGGTCTATTTTTATAATGTGCTATTGACTAGGAGACAATTCTAATCACAGAGTTTATAATTACCATTAACTAACAAATAGTTCTGTTGTCTAATGCATGATATTCTCAGGTGATTGCTTTGCAGTGTCACAAATGTCCTGATTTTTAATTTTATATTAATTCCTATTCTGCTCAATCACAACTCCCTTCTCTTTGCAATACTCAAGAGATCATGCTGCTTTCATCTGACAATTAATTACATTTGATAATTTAGTGATAATCATGATGACAACAACTGATTTTTTTAAAACCTTTTTATAAATAATAATGTAACATGCTCATTTCATTTCATTTTAAACACACTCAGTTACCTCTAACAGTGTCTGTGTGAATTAACATTTTCCGTTTCTCAATGGAAATGCTTTTATTTACCATTGGAAAGATTTGTATAAAGATGCACTATTCACCAGAAATAGTAGCACACCTCAAGAATATCTATCTATCTATCTATCTATCTATCTATCTATCTATCTATCTATCTATCTATCTATATCTATCTATCTAATGAGCCTTAGCACTTGAGAAATTTTACAAAAATGAAAACAACTTGTATTTACATAATACACTGCACTTTAAAGATTTAAAACATATTTTCCTCTGTATGAAATAATTTGATTCTCTGAATTAGATAGTGAGCAATTAATGTTAACCAAATAGTAATCCAAAGAGACAGATGAGCGCAAGTTTCCATAGATGATAAGTGTCAGATCAAGAATTAAACTACTAAAATGAATAATATTATCTATGCTATTAATTAAAACTGAGACCCGAAGAGTCAACTCACCTGTCAAAGATCACATAGGCTTATCTATACCCCATGCCACATTTAATATCCCCTGCTGCTTGTTATGTATGTGGCCATATTAGATGATCTGAAGGTTATTTGCAATCAAGTCAAGATATCAAGCTAAATATATCTGATCTAATACATATGTGCACAATTATTTGAAACAAAGGAAGGAAATATAAGTTATAAATAATTCCTGCAAGAAGTGTAACGTTTATCATTGTGATAGGAACAAAACACACTAGAATAGGATGCAATATGCACTCTACTGGCAGCATACACAAAATGCAAGTTCTGTGCAGAGATGTCTTATTTATATGTACACAACCCCTCACACTCACACTTATACACTCACACTCATGCATATATCCCCACACTTACACCCACACTCACTCACACATACCACATAACCACATGCACATACATATACACACACACACACTCTCTCACACACAAACATCCCTGTTCTCATTCCAAGATAAGCAAGGGATACTACCAAAGAAGATTTTACAGGGAAGATGAAATTTGAATGGGTCGTCCTTCACAGATAAGGAAGATTTTCCTCTGTAAAGTTGGAGTTGGACACTCAGGCAGAGGTCAAGTGTTTCAACAAGGGAGCTGAGCTGTGAAAGCAGCTTAGCATTAGTGAGATGTGTGTGAAATTCCGGAACAATAAGTAGAGGCTCATGGAGATGACAGAGGCACAGGAAACAAAAGTGTCAAACGTTCTGAAACACCCTTGTCTTCCTCTACAGCTCCTCACCTCCTCATTTCTCCTCTTCCTCCTCATAACTTCCCAACATGTGAGTGATTATATAATTTGTTTTGTTTTGGTTTTATTTTTTTTACTTGCTAAAATAAAATTTCACAAAGACATGAATTTGCTGTTTTGTTCACCAGTGAACCCCTAGTTTCTAAAGACAGTGACTGGCATGTAGAAAATGGTTAATAAATATGTTAACAATTAAAGATAGAAGCAAAAATAAATGTACAGTTTTAGTTCGAATTTGAACTGGGTCATTAAATAACAGTATGGCTTTAGACAAGCAAGTTCATCTGAAATTTGGCTTTCTCATTTAATAGTCAGAAGAGTACTAGTAATTGAAACTCTAATCGTCTCCTAAAGTTGATAAAGGAGTAAATTATAAATGCAAAACATTAGCAAAACGAGCGCCCAGTAGCTACTAATACAAGCATGATGGTGGTGCTGGTGATGGCAATGACAATGATGAGATTACAGGACTTTGGGTTTTGGTGGTGGTGATAATGATGATGGTGGTATTTTTCTTTCCAGGGATTAAGAAGTCACCTTTATGGTTGGTTACAGTGCATCACCCCATATTACACTGGAGTACGCCAAAGACCAATACCAGATATACATCCACCAGAGATGCTCATTTTAAAACTAACTCCTTTCCAAAGAGTTTAAACTTCTGAACTTGAAATTAGTTAGTATGATAAATTGTTGGCTCATACAAACATCTATTGGAAAATACTGCCTGAGATGCTAGGTACAGATCTGAATATGTGTGTGTTTCTCCAAGATTCTTTTATTAAGTGGCGATAGAGTTATGACAGTCTCTTTATCAGTAGGATTTTGTGATAAGTGTACAATGATTAAAAATATTTGTTTTGTGGCATATTTTGTTTAATAACTTCAGTAATTGCCACTGATCTCTGTATCCCTCAAAGCAGGCACCAGTCAGCTCATTAAGAACATTTTCTCCCATTCCTCTTTATCTCTTTTGAGATAATCTGCCAAATGAATTCTCTCTTAAAACTTTCAAGTAAGAATTGTAAGCCAAAAAATGAGTTTGCCTCAATTGCATTAAGTTTACCAAAAATGAACAGTTTGTGTACTAAAATTCGCAGGGGTGCTTGACCAGAGTGACACCCCTTCCTGTTTGTTATCAAATACTTTTTTCTGGAAAGCAGCAGATGTGTCCTCCTCCCCATCCTCCCCGTGATAGATCTGTGCAAAGCATTGCATTACCCATCTCCAAAATCATCAGCATCTTATCAACCCTCATCAGCTCACCCTGTGTTGGTTCCATCAGGAAATCTGAAGCTTCTACTTTGTCTAATGTGCCTTGTAGCAGAGCGGTGGGTGTACAGTGGGGCACATCTGAGTGCACCAGAGTAAAAAATGTAAAGAATAGTTTAACTGTCTTGGGGCAATAGAGAGCTTTACCATTTAGGAAACACAGCTGGGGAATTTCTTATAACATCCTGGGAAGTTGACTAATTTGGAAAACGGTAGAGACTGAGTGTGCACCTTCTGTTCCTCCTCTTCACATCACTTTAAGGTTCACCTGGGAGGACATTCAATCAAGAAGTTGGTTGTATGTGAGAATAAAGTGTTGTGCTCTTAGATGACACAGAAAAGTTCGCGCACATATAATCCATTATAGAGACATAGGCTTCCGCCATTGTTTTGACAGCAAAACCCTTAGGTATTTAAGAACAGATCTCTTCTTTGTCTGGCATCCTGAGCTCTCAGCCTGTCTGAGCACTGTGTCATCTTGAGTATATTCTCTTTCTCTTCTCCCTGTAGGGTATTTTCTTCCTTTCTTCATCTTCTCCCATTGTACCTCTCCCTGGAAAGCTACATGCACAATTGCAGGCCAGCATGGAAATGACACTCAGCTGCTGCGGCTGTAAGATGGCTCTCAACAAAATGTCCCTGGAGTCGGGCTGGCCTCCTCCTAATTGGCCACCATAGCTCGATTTTCACTCATGTTCTGTGCCAAAATTAGAAGCATTTAATGCAGACAAAGTTCCTCCAATCCCACTTCCTGACACCTTGCCCATTCCCCATCATTCTAAGAGGCATACACAGTGGCAGAAGAGCAGCCTCTTTTCAGCAGTTACTCAAAGGTCAGAAAACTCTATGAGAATCAGAGAAAAGAAAATGTCAACCTGGGAATTACTGAATGTGTGTATGTGCAGAAGGCCAAATCTTTTAAAAGATAAATATCATAGACAGAGAGAGTGCTAAGGGACCTTCATATTTTCACAGTTTACTGTGAGATTTATAGCATTCAAGCTGCTTAATATAGCATTCCATGCAGTATTCAAATATCTTCATGATCTACTTTTATTTATTTTTCAACCCCACACTTGCTCCTCTCCATTCTTTTCCCCCTCATTTCCAGGGACTGGGACTTATATTGACATAGATAAGATTAAATGTAAGGTTCACTACTAGATAACTTAATAGTGGCCAGAAAATTAGAATCATTTTCTTAAAAAAAAAATCTAAAGTGCTTAGTTATACAGGAAGATTGGAAGTTAGTTCATTTTGATTATCTGTGGTTAGAATAAAAAAAATAGATAAAGGATTCTACTGTTATCAGTTTCAGCAATAACAGCAAGAAGGTAAACACATTGCCAAGGTCCATCCAGTAATGAAATTTCGGAAAAGACCTGACTATTCACCAGAAAGATCACTCAGAACACCACTCCCGCTTGGATACTTGCAACCATGTTTCTAACAAGCATTCTATTCTTAATCTTGCACTAGGAATGCAGAAACCAGAAGACGGAGTGACCAGACATAAATGTGCTTTTATAACAGGATAGTTCAGAATTTGGATTCACCCAGAATATTCAGTGTGACTCTTGAGGCTGATATATCTGATCTATGGGGTCTTGAGTGTGGTCACTCAGAAATCATGTAAGTTTTTGGAAACATAGTTTCCTCACTTTCAAAATAGGCATGAGAACAATGCTTACAATTTGGGATAGTTGGGAGAATGATATGATGGGATGCAGGCAACACACCAGGCCAGTACCCAGCCGATCTTCTGCTCTGGCCTTTCAGTAAGAGAATTCAGACAATAATAAAATGCGGTCTTGGAGGGTGACAGCCATGATTAACTTCCCAGCACCTCACACCTGCAGTGATATCCAGATTATTCCATTCTTTCATGCTTCTGTTTCTCAATGGGCCAGAATTAAGCCCAGAGCATAAACCAGATTCCCTTAGTGCTAAGCAGATTTTGAAGAAGGCAATGGAGTCTTTCTTAAAAAAAAAAAAAAAAAAAAGTAGTAGCCTTACAGATACTAAAGGCCTACAAAATGCTCAATTTTTGTTATATAGTATTACAGATAAAAGTGTTTTAAGTTTTAAAGACTAACCCAAAGTCAACACATAAAGTAGAATTTCAGTGCAAGTTTCTTTCTTTTTTTTTTTTTGAGTTGGAGTCTCACTCTGTCACCCAAACTAGAGTGCAGTGGCCGCTCCCGACCACCGCAGCCTCGACCTGCTGGGCTCCAGTGATCCTTTCGCCTCAGCCTCCCGAGTAGCCGAAATTACAGGCATGCACTACCACGCCCGGCTGATTCTTTTATTTATCGTAGAGATGAGGCCTCGCTTGCCCAGGCAGGTCTCAAACCCGTGCGCTCAGGCAATCCACTCACCTCACCCTCCCAAAGGCGTGGGATTACAGGCTGAGCCACCGAGCCTGGCTCAGTGTAAGTTTCTTAAAATTCATTTTCGTGTCATAGAATACCAGATAAATGTGTTGATTTGCTTTGTCCTAACAAGAAAAATATCAGTCAAAATGAATTCCTGGTATTTCTGTGTTCAAGTTACTAAAAATTTCATGGTAATTTGAAACACTCTGATAACTTGCTGATTTAATAATGACTTCCAAAAAATAGCCAAAATTGGCAAGATGTTTGTTATAAGCAGTTCTGAATGAATTGGGTCAGTGTATATAGTTATGAGAGTCTTTGGTGACATTTCATGGGATGAATTTTGTACATATTTTATTTTATTTTGTGTATTTTTATGCTCATGTTCCGATAAAACAAACAACGATACTATATTTATCTTAGGATTTAGTGGAACTGTGATCATTTTAGGCCTATCCTTTTGAAGGAAATCCTTATGCTGTGTGGAAATTATTACCTCTAGCTGCCTAGAATGATATTTCCTTAGATAATGTTTTTTTCCCTGAGGAAAATAATTAAGTACCACATTGCTCTTCAAATGTTGCTCTTGTTGGTAGGTGCTGATATTTCCCGGGGCAAATGCTATCCGTACTACATAGGCATCACTGCAAGCATTGAAATGCCCTTCCCTCCCCTGTGCCACTCCACAGTGAGAGCATTATTGTCATTTTAATTGCCCTGGACCTGTGTGCCAGCTCTGAACATATTTTTAATGATCAGTGGATCATGAAACTCAGAATTTTTGTTTCATGCCCTTCATTAACAAATTGATCACTAATTTCTACATGATTAAGACAAAACTGTCTCTTTAGTAAAGGTATTGTTTTGTTGACTAGAAAGACATACATGAAAAATATAAAAGAAATAACGTTCGTGAAGGAAAAGTTTAATTTCCACTGCTATAGGTCCAGGAAAGATCTAATAGTCTATATTCAAAAGATATAATTTACATGCTGCCTACTAAAATAAGAAAATGTAGCAATATATTTGGGTTCCGATTCTAGCTCTCCTCTTTTGGGTACAGTCATGCAGCATCATAAAAGTTCAAATGCCATCTCTTTAACCAAATCCTAGTTTTTAAAAAATCGTTCTGTCAGAAACAAATACCATTATAGTCAGGACTATATTCCATTGTTTTAAGTAAAGATATTAAGACAGAAATTTGTGAGTATTTCCCCACTGACAGGAGCAGGAGTATAGCAGAGGAGAACAATGATAAAACCTTTAGTCCACTACATTCCTTTTGCCTAAAAATTATGTTTGTGGAATGTCTGTGTTAATAAAAGTTAGATGAAACTTGTCTTATACTGCCCAGAATAAGGTTAAGAGGACTGTTACTAGGTATCAGCATAGGTCACAATCTTTTCTCTGAGAGAAATAATAAAAAACAAAGAGACTATACTTTCATATTCTATATTGGACAAGTCTATAGTAAGGTTGTTCGAGCTTGACTGCCTGGCAGGTGTTCTGTGGTGGAAGTTTCCTGGGCCCTACAAACCCCAGGCCTTTTGGAAATACACAAGTTCCACCTTCAGGTTGAGTTCCAAAAGCCGTGTGAGTAACATATTTGTGCTACTGGACATTGCATTTAATATGGTACAAGGAATGGTAAAACAACTTATCTTTGGCTTAATATACTGTAATTTCCTTCTCTCACTAATATTTTAAAAATCAAATTATAATCTTAATTAAAAATGTAAAACTTCCTGATTCTTTTCAGGCCAGACATATGACCGTCTTTGCTCCAAAGTTCTTTAAACAAAAAGTGAGTAAAAGTGTGTAATATAGACTGTCAAATATTCTAGAGTTGAAATGTTAGATGTAAATTGCATCTTTGATTGTCTCCTTTGATGTGTTCTTCTCAAAAAATGGAATAAAATTAGCTATAAGCAAAAAATGGAAAATCTAGATATACACATTGTCAATATATCACCACCCATTTGTTCAGTGTGTGGAATAACTAGTTACAGAGATAGTGGTCTGCAGAATGGGTTCCTTTCTTTTTACTGTAGAAATGGATAGGGGAAGCAAAAACAAGCCTCATTTTCTTATTTACTTAGAAAGCATAGTGGTTTTCTAACAGTGCAGAGGGATGCATTGAACAATTTTGTTATAGTTCCAAAAAAAAAGGGGGGGGGGGTTTCTGATGATTGCACCCATATTTGTTCAAACATGGACTTAATGGACCTAATTTATACTGAGAATTGGTCTTAGGTTTTGCCTCCTGTGTGGCCATTAGAGATTTTTATTTATTTTATTTTTAACTGCCCTTGCCCCTAAGGATCTCATTAAAGTGAGACATAATGTAGTCATGCATTGGTTATTAGACTCTTCTGTATTCTGAATTCTAAATTCTTTAACATGTTCCTATAAACATATGTGGCCCCTACAGTTATCATACAACAATAAAACAAAAAATAAGTGTTTTCATTGAGGTGAATTGCTCATATATCTTATATATTTCCTTGTTGTTACCTTGAAGACTGAGGTTAAGTGCAGAATGGTAGAGGCTTGGTAGCATAATACTAAAGAGAAAGAATGCATTTAAACAAAAGAGAATTCAAGAGGTTCATGTAACAAATAAAGATGCCCCTTGATTTAAATACTTATAGATAAAGTTGGTGTCTATATTTATAATAGTTGAAGTATATAAACATTTACAAACCATACTATACAGACATAAAAGTGAGCCTAGCTACATATGTGTAATTTTTGAACTGTAGAATGTGAAGCATGTGCTAGTGTCATGCTGTGTTACTGTTCAGAGGCATCAATAAAGCCAGAATGAAGAAACAGCACTATATTAATTATGATAGGTTTTATTCCAAGTCAAATCTTATGTCTACCATGAAGGGGATCAGAGGTCAGGTTGAGAGCAAGGAGGCAGGGTGGTGAGTGACCTCAGTGTTTGTTTTAAATTCACTCTAGAATTGAGTTCCTAGGAGACTAGCTCAGAATTATCCACCCAGCTCTCCTATTGTATGGAGTCCCTGCTGTGTCCCAGGAGTGGTGGACAGGAATTAAATAAAAGGATAGATGAGGGCTGTGTGGCTGTGAGCATTTAACAATTACATTGGATTCGATGACAGAGGTTTCATTTGGAAAGTCTCATTTCTGGTTAAACTGATCTGGATGAATTCCCAGATACAGGTAGATTATGGTCAACTCATCTTAGGAATTAGACAAAGTTGATAAATATGTTTTTTGTTGAAATACCTAGGTCTCCACACAACTTGATGGGTTCACCCTTTTGTGATATAATCCTGTTTAGATGTAGGTCTTGGTTTGGAAGGTGGGCACCCTTTGAGTGCTACACTGTTTATACTTTGCCATTCTAGTCAATTATTAATGTTCAGCCATGTGGTTAATTGCGATCATGTTTTATATGTAACCAGCACATTACTGTTTTCTCCACATCTAAGGCTATTTACCCTAATAGCTAGACTGAGAAACTGATCTTCTTTTATGCTTAGAGGAGAGAGAAGATAGTGTATGAAACTGAAAGAGAAGAGGAGGAATCCAAGAAATCTGGGCTCCAAACTTAACTCTGTTATGAAGTAGATGTGTGACTTTGAACAGACTCTTGAATGTTAATTTTCTTGTCACTAAGGGATCTTAAACTTGATTCCGTGTACCAAGTAAAATGAATTGAACCACTATTAAATAACAATAAGCGTAACCAGAATAGTTCCGAGCAAAACCAGCTATATAAAACCAGTTATATAAAATACCATCCTGCCTAGCAACAGACTAACAACAGTTCACATATAAACTTTGCCCCTTGCACTCAGAAGAATACCTATCTGTTTTACATAATGTGATTCAAGGCGTAATTTCATTTGAAATAAAAATCCCCCCAGAGTGAAAGAGAAACTTGAAAATTGGAAAACCAGTGATCTAGAGAAAAAAATGATCTCCATTGTGGATCTTTCTTCAATATCACATCCTGTAGGAAGAAGAGAAGCCAAAATTCAAAATGTGAGCACTACTTGGTGGTACCTGAATAGTGTGTATGACTGCTAGTATCCTAGTGCTAGTGCACGAGCAAAGTGTAGTGTGGATGATCATGAGGAGGGCAACAGAGCATGGGTACGTTTATCATTCAGCTCTACAGGGTGAAATGCAGGCAGCAACAGAAGAAAAAATGTATCCCTTTCTCTATGTCCTTTGAGAGAGGGGGTGAGAGAGAAACAGAGAGAGAGAGAGAAAGAGAGAGAGAGAGAGAGAGAGAGAGAGAGAGAGAGAGAGAGAGAGATAAAGAGAATAAGGGAGAAAAGAAGAAAAGAGTGGAAGAGGGAGGTTGTCTACATAGACCCAGAGAGGTTGAATTAACCCAGACCTACAGTTTTACTTTGAAAGAGACAGACAGCTGGCCCCAGCTTGTGTCCATCAGTCTTGTTTTCTTCTTTGTTTTTGCTTGCTCTTTTGTTTCTGCCCTTTTATTTATTTTCTCTCCTACATTTATTCCTAAGGCAAAATAGCTTAAGGCAAAATTCCAGAAATATAAGCCCCTTCAGGGCAGATTTTTCTGTTTTGTTCAACTACACCATCTAGAATACCACGTGACACATAGTGAGTTTTCAAAAAACATTTGCTGAGTAGACAAAGGATTAGCTCAATGAAATCACCCAACATGACAAGTCTGACTACTCAGAAAGACAAAGGATAGGGCATAAGTCAACACCAAAGCATGCATCTTCACCCTTCTGCAGCTGCCTGTTTCTGTCACACCCTTTTTGACTGCTTCTTCTGCCATGCCCTCACTCTCTTTCCACTTTAACCAGACAAGTTCTTCTTATATCTAGGCAGTTTGCTATGCAGGAACCTGAAAAACCAAATTAGAAAGGTTATGTTCGTTTCTTCTAAATTTAAAACAGTTTTGGGATAAGCCAAGCAAAAACTGTGATAGGAATGTTTTTAAGGGGTAAGATTTAATAGTCCATATATCCTCATACTGGAACCCTGCAGAAATTCTGAATGCGTGGTTTATGCTTTGGATTTTCTACAACCTCCTGTATAACTCTTGACAGTTTTAATTTGGGTCTACCAATATGTCAATGACAGCCAATGGTGATAACAAAACAATACTTTACATTTATTGCATTCTTACTATATGTCAGGTATGTGGAAGCATCTTATATAAAATATCTCATTGAATTTTCATAGTCATTCTATGAGATAGGCATATTATTTACTACATGTTAAGAATCAGGAGACTCAGACAAGGTTTGTATTTTCACAGGAAAGCTCTAAGCAGAATAGACAAGAAACGGTTCTTGAAGACCATTGTGTGATTTAGTTCTGTAAGGAAGGGATTGCGTGATAAGAGCAGAAGATGAGTGGCCTGTTCATACCAATTCCAGTCCTCTTTGTCCTTTTATGTCAAGGTAAATTATGCCTTTTGGAATTAATTCTTTTATTATCTTACCTTGCACCGACTTGTCTTCCTTATATCATAGAACCGTAGCCTGGGAAAGGGTCCATTAAAGTCACCTTGTTTATATTCCCAGACCAGACAATACTAAATGAAAATTGTATGACAATATGTTCTAAAACAGATGTGTGTTCTGTATGTTCTAAGCAGAATGTTTGACAAATACCAGGTTATTTTAATGCCCCAAAGAATTCCTCAAATACTTTGTATATTTATGTTGTGTGATTCACTATAGAACTGAAGAGAAAGTAAAGGGATACGCTGATCGGGATAATTTTCAAGTTAAACCAGAAAGTCAGTGGGAGAGCAACCGGATCTCACCAGGATATGTTATTGATCAATGTCAAGTAAAAACCTTTATTTTGTAGTCAACTGTCATATAGAACTTTTAAAAAGTACAATCTTGGTCTGCAATATTGTCAATTATAATAAGCAATTTTTAACATATAAAATAATATAGCAACCATTTTTAAGTCTATGTGAATTTAATTCTGTGAATCTGATACATAATCTCAATGACTATTTTTTTTCCTCATTAGCAGATAATTTATTCATTTGGTCTTAATATCAAGGTTAAACAGAATTTAACTAACACTTCAACCTCTATGCACCCAAGGTTAAATGTAACATATGCTCTATTCTTGAGCCCTAATTATACTTTTAACCATTTGTTTTATGTAATAATAACCCCCTAATACACTGTGAAAGAAACTGGAAACAATTTTTGAATGAATCAAAATCCAATTACACAATCATCTGATTTATATGCTACATTTATAGAGTGAAGCACAATGTAGAAAAATGAGCTATAATTGTTTTGGGAAATGTTCCAGAGACACTAGGAAGACATCAGTTGCATTATGACTTTCTTTTCCTTGTTGTTTCTTTATATATTGTAATTAAAGTATTGATTACCTCTGAAGGATTAGTCCATGAGTAAGTGAACATAACCTGCTTTCCCTGGTTAAATCAGCAAACACTACACATTATTGATTTCTAACACTTTGCACCAATTAGTAAGCAAAGAATAACCAATCATACGTTCTGAGCTTATCTTTAGATGTTTTGTATTTATGGGAATTGCTTGATGCTAATGTGCAACTCATCTCTCCCTATGCAAGTGGAATGTTTCATTGAATTAACAGTGAGTTGAGGTCACTGTCAACATTTTAGCATTTTTGTCTGCTAAGAGACAAAATAATAGGAAGACCCATAAATAAAATGATTTTAGAATTCATGTCCCTACTCTGATCATGTATCTGAAAGCTTTAGGAACAATTCAATTAACTTTCTTGGTATTGCACCCTGAAATTTCCTTCAAGGGAACTTCACACTAGAAGCATTATTTACATATCCCAGGAGAAATTAGTGGACTAATCTGATCAGCGAACTTTGAAGCTCAACCTCAATTTTACAATTTCAAGCCAATCGAATGCTTGCAAATACTTATCCATGTATTTGTTTAATTTGCATTCATAATTCTGTTGGATGATTATTTGGATAATCCTTAATTCTTTAGCTGTTTTTAAATAAATTCTACTCCAGGAAAACGGAATCCTCTCAGATAAAGAAGGTGCCTCTGATATTTAATTCAAAGACTACCTCTTAGGTAGAATGAGCTTTCCGTGATCCAGAGAACTTTACTAGGGAATCCAGAAGCCCACAATTTTTTTTTTTAAAACCAGTTATAGCACAGCCTCTTTTTCACACTCTAACCATTTCCTCAGAGTTGTAATAAGTCCTTCAAATGCACATATTTTTATTTTATTATTTTAAATTGCCATTGAAATAAACTTAATATGCAGCCTATTTTAGAAACAAAAATCAGAATCCACTCAAGTAATTTAGAGTTCGAGGTCATGTTTGGTTTTATAGACAAAGACATTGCTTCCCTGAATAAGAACATAGTAGAGTTGCCCTGCCATAAGTTTAGGTTTTAGTCCAGATCTTCTCCAACTACAATGAAGTTATTCATTGTAGTTATTCTCCATTTAAGTTATTATTATTTTTACAGGTGGAAGATTGAATAACCCTCTGAAATACTTTGTGGAGTCTTTATGTATAAGAAGTCTGGAAGGCATCAAATCCTTACTTTTTAGGATGAATATGAATGGATGCAACGCTGTCACGTCCATGTGTACACACACTCACACACATGCATTTGAAACTTTTGGTCTTTATTAGTGACGACACACATTTACATAACTCATTTGAAAATGAAATGTCAAATAATAACAAGACTCATTTACATATTTACACATTTACAGTCCAACATCTCTACTACTAGAAATTTATTAAATGCAAATAGTTTCACAGAAACATAAAAATATTCTTATTTCAATATTATAAGTATTAATAAAGTTTAGAAAATTATACATCTACATCAAAAGTGTTGTTATATAATTACCATAGGAGAATAGCAGTTATAGCATATTGTTCCAAGAAAAGAGCAGGTAGGTCATTATGATTTCAATTATGTTAACAAAATTTATGTATACAGACATATACTTGCAGAAGGAAAGATCTTATCCTTGGCTGGTAAGATCACATTAAACATTTAAAAAAATAATATATTATTTCGTTTTCAATTTAATAAATTCATTAATTTTAAGATCAATGTTACAACACTGTTATTTTGCAGCTAAACATTGTTTTAAAATAAATAATATTAAAAACACTGGTTAGAAATCCCAGCATAATCAATTTTAGATTATAATGTGGTATTAGGGTTGCCCAAAGTTTTCTGAAAATGTTTTACAAGATTATTGGGTTGAAAGTAATAGGATAATCAGATCTGTGTGAAGGTGAACTTTAGAATGATTAAGAGTGCAAAGAAGTCCCTATTTTTTAATAGAACACCAAATTCAGAATCCATTACACTAATCATGACATTTCAGCACTATGAAGCCTGCTGTACCCTGAGCACACAGTATTTGTTTGACTGTCCATTGTATTCAGCATGGTGAATTGGGAATTAGGGAGTCTTAGTAATTCGATCTAGGCAGCAGGATCCCGGGGTATCTGATATCTCCAAGACCCATCAAAGAGTGCACTGTTCAGTGTAAGACCATTCAAATAGTGGAAATTAGGTCAGTGTGTTAGAGAACTCATTAAAATTGTCTTTTTTTAAGAATCAGAAAATGATACTAGAGGTATTTCAGTAGTTGTGGGGAAGATTAAACAAATTAATAGGGTTTATATTTGAATGAGGGAACGCCTTTAAAGGAAGAGATCCTCACTTAAGTTTTGAGAAGACTCAGAAATATTTTATTTTAGCTTATTTTATTTATTCAATAAAGCTTTATTGAGTAGAAGTTATAGTCTAGTAGGGAGATAAATCAAAATAAATCATTATAAAGGCATGTTATAAGTGCCATAAAAAAGCATAGGTTATTTACTTGATCCTTCTTCTTAAAAAAAAATTATTTTAGAGTTGTGGGGTACATGTGAGGATTTATTCACTTGCGTGCATGTTAAGTTTGGACTTCTAGTGGACCCTCTCTCCACATGATAGTGAAACTAGTACCCAGTGTGTTGCCACATGCCCTCCCATCCTTCTTCCTTCCCGCTCACCCTTCCCTTGCAGTGTCCAGCATCTGCCGATTCCACACTTGTGTTCATGTGACCATTGTACATGATCCTTCTTAGACCAACTAGCCACAGAAAACTTAGACCAACTAGCCACAGAAAACACAGAGATGTTCAGGGAGGAAACTTCAGGGCATTGAACACTTATGGAGTGGGAGCAGAATTTAGGTAGAAGGGTGCTGCTAGAAAGATCTCTCCCTTCTGATTCTACCTTGAATAAGGTCAGTTCTGCTATACACCAGCTTATTGACTGTTAGATCCTTGGACAATACCTATACTCATTCTCATCCACAGATTTGGCAAGTCAAATTCATTTGCTTGTAGGAGCAACAAATTACAAAGCTGCCACGGAACAAAATCACTTTTTCTCACTATCTATGGGGGTGTTATGTGGCAAATACACATTACTAACCTCATATGTGGGCATTATCTCAAAATGATCAAATTTTTACTTTCTAATGAGCAGCCAGAAGCCTCCTCTGTCTGTTGAAATTCTATTTCTTCAAGTATCTAAGGGAAAGATGGGTCTCAACTTGTCCCACACTAGGGACCAAATCAAATCCTTGGTGATTTCCATCAGCTGTCAGGAGCAGGCAGATATTTTTGCAGGACCAGGCAGGAAATTAGGCTATTAAATTACAGCCTTTCTCCAAGAGGTGCTGTCATTCTCCTCCCCCTTCCTACAGATGTTCTATCAAAGCAAGTCATTGTAACCATTTATCTTGCCAAACTTAAAATACCTTCTCCAGAACTAATTTTTCCCTCAGTACTTGAGGTCTTTGTACTCTCTGTCTTGCTTCCCTGATCTTGTATGGATCTAAGATTAATTTGCACTAGCTGGGAGTTCAACAACAAAATCAATTTCAATTGGGTCAGACAGGGTCACTCTGGGCTCAGTAGTGTGAGGAAAGAAACAGATTATTATCATTCTTGGAGCACATTGCTAAGGTTCAATATGAGAGAAGAGAAGAGGCACATTCCCATAAAAACAATAAATAATTCTTTCCAAACTGTCAGAAACAAATAGAAATTGGCTTATTTTTCACCATACGTTTCAAAAACTATACATAAGCAGGTATACTATGCCCTTCAAGGGAGGCAGGGGAAAATTAGCAAATGCAATTTGGCATATCCTTGGTAGAATTGCTTTGGAAGCATGTGCTATCAACACTGATATGGCCCCTGATGTGCTTGCTGTGTCAGGCATGCACTGTCTCTGTAGGAATCTTTTCTGACATTCTACATCAACCAACCTAGACATGACTTCTGAGAATATCTCCCTCAAGAAAACAAAAGATCAAACAATGATTATATTCATTTCCTTCTGTCACTGAATTGCGCGATCAGTGGAAAAGGTATTCACTGAGAAAATTAAAACCAAGCTGGGTGCCGTATTAGTTTTTTGTATTTTACTTCATTTCTGAGGTTAAAAAAAAATCAAAATAGCAACAACGTTTTCTATTTCTTCTTTAAAAGGTGTAAAACCTATAATGGTTCTTGGCAGTTTAATCTGTATTAAAATATATCAATAATGTGGGAAATATTTCTTATTACACTCTATCTCTTTGAATTCAAAATGTATTATTGGTCACCAGCAATGTATAAATACTTCCTGCTAGTTATTGAGATGCAGAAAAGATGAATCAACCTTATACTCAGTGAGGTTATGTCAGAATAATCCTACAACTAAGACACTTGGTGCCCATGAAGATATTTTTCATTGGAAAGTGATGATAATAATGCATTTACTGGGTGCAAATGATTATTGTAGGCAGTTGTACATATTATTTCATTTAGTTGCCACAAGCATGTTGGAAGGTTGTCGTATGATTCTGATTTTAATTGCACAGATAAAAATCCATTCAAGTTAATTTAAGCAAAAAGGAGTTTATTATAGATATTGATTGCCAGAAAAACTGAAGGAAAGCAGCTCACGACTGAGGTTTGAACTTCGACTACCATGACCACATGCAGACCTGAGTCATCATGGGAGCCACAGGCCCTGTCAAAATCAGGACATTGCAGCTGATTTGGGGGAACCAATGCAGTTGCAGCTCCTAAAACACACAAACAGCATGGGTTTCTCTTAGGCCATTTCTACCTGTGGGATGGATTTTCAAAATCCAAAACTTTAAGTATTTTGATTGACCAAACTGACAGCATTTCTAGAATATTGGCTTTGATGGAGTCTGAAGAGTACTGCTTTTAGTTTTCAAGCCTTAATCCCAGAATAGAGTTGAGACAACCAACTGACAATATCTGTCACAGTGTTTATTATCCCATATTTCACAGGAAAGATGAAATTTAGGTAGGATCTATATAGGGCGACAGAGTGAGACTCCAACTCAAAAAAAAAAAAAGAAAATACATTATGTAGCATATACAGCAGAGCTGTGAGTCAGTTACAACCTGAAACCTACCAGCTGTCCATTCACTACTCTGTCTACCAGCTGAGCAAATGGTTATACTCTAGGTTATAAAAGACATAAGTTCAGACAAGAAAGACATGCAGTGTTTGTGGATTAAAAGTGTCAAAGATATGGGTACTGAAAGGGAAGAAAGAAAGTTCTAATGCTGAGACTCACAAAAGTTTTATTAAGGAAGCAACCATTTAAATTTTTTCTGTGAAAAATTCGCAGAAATTAAACTTGAGCATTTGGAAGAAGAATGGGCTTCTAGGAAAAAAAGGTAAAAAAAAGTGGACTAAAGATACAAAGGCAAATGATTATAATAAAGTGTAAGTTTTATTAAAATAAAGGTAAATGAGGATGAGGGAAACGAAAAAGGGCAAAGATATGTGTTTCCTCATCATGTTGGTGTTTGACCCCCCAGTTCAGATATCTGGGTCTTAGAATTTCATTTGTGGGTTTTGAGATGGGAAGTGGCATGATCAAATTTATACTTCAGAAAAATCAGTCTTGTTATATGTGCCTCTTACTAATTGGATATGAATTTTCCATTAAAAAAAAGTTCTTAAGAAACAATTAGAATTGACTACTGACCCAGTTATCATGACAGGACTTGGCTCTCCTCTGACCAGCACATTTGGAGGGTTGTTACAAGACAGGAAGTTAGGATCAATGGGATACAAAAAGAACCCCATCTAATGTAAAACTAGCGATATTCAGCTACTCACAAAACATTCACATTCTATAGACTTTTGCGATTATATGAATTGGTTGGGAAGGAAGTCTTTGTAAGTCAGAAAAGGAAGTAAAAATCAATGAAAAGTGAGATGTGAATACAAATAAATACACTTGTTAATTTCTTTGTGAAAAAGAACATTCTAAAAGACTTTAGTCCTGCATTTGAGTACAAAAAGAATCTATTATATAGCCATTCAGGATATACTTGGACTCACTCAAATGGCACAAAAACATTCTTACATTTCATGTGATTGATGAGTGGGGAGAGACACAATAAAATAAGAATGCGCTCCATAGGAAGCCAACTTCAGACAGGTAGACTGAAGCTAAATTGCTATAGCCTCATGAATATAAAGTTTTGCAGAAGTAAATTCTACAAGAAGGACAGCAAAAAAGGAAGTGAGACCGTTCTAATGGAGAAGTGCTTCTTTTGCGCTAAAAAGGTTTGCCTTGAATGTGATTTAGGTACAGAATTTAGGGTTAGGTATGCTGCTACACACATGCACACACACCCATATGTGTATATAGACATACATTCATTGCGAGTGTGTATGCATACACAGATACATACATGCATGTATACTGTAAATACACAGATACATTCATGCATGTATACTATACATACATCTACGTACATACATACGCACATATGTATACACATACATTCCAATACATATACATGCACAGATATACTCAACACACACCTATGTAATTTGAACCAAATGTATCACCAAAAGCAAGACAGCATTTTTATACATTCAGTGGACAGTGTTTGAAATGGTGTCTAATGACAGCAGAAGAGTACAGGAAGCAGGCACGTAATGCTGCTGACAGAAATTTACCTATGAGAACATTCACTGCAATGCCATTCATAATCATAAGAAATAACACAATATTTATTTAATGGGATAGACTTGATGTAGTAAATGGCTCTGCATACGTAAAATGGAATATTAAGCAGTCATTTAAAATTATATTGTTAATAAATGTACTTACAAGTGAAAATAGAGTGAAAAAAGTTAACTTGTAAAACAGGTTATGTACGTTGAACACATTTATATAAGCAACGCATACTATCCAAAATGATATATGTTATAGTAGCTGTAATTAATTTAAGTGGAGAGAATAGAATTAATTTTATTTATATTTCTCTTATATGTTTTCAAAAATATTTTACAATAAACAAGTATAATCTTGTAATATATAAAATGTGATATATATGTATATATGTGTGTGTGTGTGTGTGTGTGTGTGTATACACACACATACACTCTGTCCTACATATAAACACTATCTATTTCTATGGGAGTTTTTTCTAATTTTACTGTTTTTCTTGATACACAGTATCTTTCAGATCTGATTGTGATTCAAAAAATAGTTTTATTATAGTTTATCTCAATATTATGACAATGTATATTTTAGCAACAAAATGTTATGTGATAAATCTGGCAAAACAATAGAAAAATCAAGATGCAGTCTATAACATTTTAGAAAGTCCAGCAGTGAATTTGTTAAAGTGCTTCTTCAGAAGGAAAAGTAAATTGTTCAGTGCTGTCATTAGACAGGGAGATATCATTGGCTGTTCCTAGTCACAAAACCCTTACGTTGTTAATGAACTGACATTCTCACTGAGCATGTTTGCATATGTGTGTGAGTATAAACACCTTTTTTCAATGATATATTTGATCATTCTATTCATTTTGCTCCATAGCCCTCCACTAATATGAAGATGATGGTTGAGAAAGAGAAATCTCCAAAGTGTAAGCTTTTCTGTGGTTAGGAAACAGGAGCTCAAATCTGACCTTCTGAGTGTGAGGAAATGTGACACTTCACCTAAAAATTTGGTTGAGATGGTGCCATATGAAGAAGAATCCAAGAAACATGGATTTGAGTACTAGTTTCATATTAGAAAGTTATTTCATCTTGTGCCCAAGTGTTAAAATCTTGAAGCTTAACTGACTACGAAGGAGCTTCAGAGTTTTCTCTCTATTTCTGTCACATAAGTTGGCATAAGAACCAATTGAAGTTTCATAGAAATTTGACAAGTATATATTCTTATTTAAATATTAAATTAAGCAAAATAATAATAAATAATGGGTTGAATCAATAAGAAATGATTTAAATATTAAATATAAGATGATCCTTTTATTATTACCTCAATAATATGTCTCCTTATTCTGAAATGTAGGCCACTTAACAATATAGATCAGTCTCTCATAACTTACCAAAACCTTAAAATAAAATAAACAAGACTAAAATGAGCTCCTAATGTCTATATCCCAATGCAAATGGGATAAAGGCCCCCTAAAAAATTTCAATCTGACACACAAAGCACAATTAAAATAATAAATAATGATAGTTATATTTAAAAAACAAATAGGTCTATATGCTATTGTTAGGCAGTGTTGTAAATATTTTATGTAGATGAATTTATATAATCCATACAGAATGCTATAAATTGATATTATTGTCTTTATATTATATATGAAGAAAGTGAGACAAATTAATTTGGGTAAGGTTCCATATCTAAAAAAATATTCTGTAGGTCTCATCCCACCAGCTATGTTCTTAATCATTGTTCTGTGCCACTTCTACTGTCTTAGAATTATTCTGAAGATAATAAAGGGGAAAAGAAAGAGTTTTTAAAATATGCTACTCTAATTTGATCCTATCTTCCTGTGGTGACTTTTAGAGCTCAGCAATACGTTGATGGAAATGGGAAGAAATTTCTACAAAATGCCATTTATTTGGAAAAGAATTTGGAATCAGTTGGACCCAAGCATTAATGCTCATCCTGCCTCACATTAGCTTTGTCACTGGAACATTTGCCTTTCCTGAGCCTCAGTGTCTTTACATTAAAATCAGGGAATGATGGGTATTTCATGGGGTTATTTATTGAAGACCAATTATACTATCTATAAACAGTCTCACCACAATGCCTTACAGAGAAGGAAATCCATAAATGCTTGACCCCTTCCCCTCCATATTACAAGGAATCTCAGAGTCTATTGTGGTATAGATTTTTCCCAGTGAGTACCCACCAGAATGCCTCATTGGCCCCCATTTTCTGGAAATCCACTCACTCATATTCTATTTTTCATCCATACACTGATACCCATTTATCAAGTTGTGCCATGTTCCCTTTGTTTACACTTTGTACTGAGAATCATAGAGACATAAAATTGGGAATTTAGAGAATAAATATTGGAGCTCAAGAGTCAAAGTCAATAAACCCTGGATGAACTCCATTTCTTTCCTTTGATTTATTTTTATTCCTCCTTCTACTTATAAAAAAATTGCTGTTTCTGTTGTTATTGCTATCAATATTTTGCTTAAGGTTTACCATAGTTGCTTTCTGGTATTTGAGAACAAAGAAGTTGTACTATTATGAAATCTAAGAGGACCTTCCTCCCTTCCATATTGCCGTTTCCACTCACGCCTAAAAAAGAATGTAGATGATTGTCTTAAATGTTAACCCCAGTGATCATGCTTGATTAGGATAGGGTACAATCACATAGTTTTCTTCCTTGAATTTAATTATCTTTTAATTCTTTATTTCAGAGATTTGAAAAATTGGTGTTCTGTGAGACACCTTCTTATGCAAATTTTCATCTTTTATAAAGTCATAATAATTCTAGGTCATTAACTAATAGTTGCAGGAAATAACAAAACCTAAGTTTTCATATGTGTATCATTCCACCAACAACTTAAAAATAATTGACAGGAAAAATTGGAAGGAAAATATTCCTGAATTGAGAAAGTACACAAGTTTATAGCAAGTATTCCACATATACTCATAGCATTGTAAAATAGACTTGCAGGACAAAAAAATTAATACCTAGGTAAAAAAAATTGCTTTTTCTTTTAATATGTAATTTCTTTAAGTTTTAACTTTTTTTTTTCTCCGCACATAGTCATTTTTGGCATCTGTTACAGTATCTTTAAAACAGAGTTTGAAATTCTAAACTGAAAGCAATTTAACAAGATTTTAGATTCACAGTGCTATTTTTTTTTCAGGTTTCCAGGATTCCAAATGTGTACAGAAAAGTATCAGATACATTTGTTCTCATCTGGCTAGATTCTGATCTCTTGCACATTGCATATGAGCTCCAGAACAAGGGCTTGAGCTGAACGCTGTGGCTTATAGCCAAAGACAACATAACCCTATGTTCACGGGCATTATGTATCCAAACAGAGCCAAATTAACCCACAATATTATACTGTTAACAACATTACAACTTCCTAGAAAATTAAGTGTGTTTTGTTATTATAGGCACATGCTGGTAATTAGTAGATGTGCTTGATTTGAAATGTTATTATACTTATTTAGCATAAATAGCATATGATTTTCCTGTATAGTTTCTGTTTCAGTTTCTTGCATTGGAACTGACACCTGGATGGTAAAAATTGTATAACAGAAATGAGGTTTGTTTTGCTTTGGTTGAGTTCGAAGAGGTAACTTCCTAATAAAATATGCCCATTTATAAGAGGAATAGCTTTGCTCTTTAAAAAATGAGTAGATGAATTGGTTGGAAACGAACAACTTTTTCAGCTAGGCATGAAAAAATGAAGAGAAAACTAAGCAGGGACAAAGAGACTGACAGCAGAAGGGACCACACCCCCATTATGCTGCCCACTAACTGAAGCCCTACTGAAAGGAGTTGCTTTTTAGATTAATATATTCAATTCTCTGTCTCACGAAAATGATGCCAGTATGTGAAAGAATAAAATATTCATGCCCCTCACTTGGGATCATCTAAATCTGATTTGTAGTAGCCCATGAATGCAAAGGAAAAATAAAAAGCAAAATTGCCATCATAAAACTTCCAGAAAAAGGTCTTTTGCTCTCTACTCTCTATATGCAACACATGAAAACCAGGACTAGAGAGAGCAGCTAAATCCCAGGCCCCAGGGCCCTCAGGAGCACATGTGGTCCAGTTAGTGATGCATCCTAGGGCTCAGGGAATCAAGATTCTTCAAGTCACGAATGTATTCTGCTGAGGAAGAAGGGAATTCCATCTAGAGGCCATCATCTCAGAGCAAGAAAGGGTCACTGTCATGTCACTAGTCACCCGATGCCCTACAGGGCTGCTCAGCGAGGTTCTAGGGTGCTGAGGTCAGCATGCTGACAAAGGTTTCCTGTAGTACAGTGGGGGAGGATCCATGCTCCGAAATCACCACTGGAAACCTTCAATGAAGTGGTGGCTTCCTAGGCTGACTTCTCTGCATGACCAAATAGGTCAGATGAACGTAAATGCAGACTTTAGTCCTGAGGGATTGTTGTGAAATCAGATCCCAAAGAGAGCCTAGCACCACAGTACTGCAAGTCAGTGCTCATTGGGCTAAGCATTGTCTCCTCAGATTTTTGGGGGGGTTGGGATATACTTGGCAAATTTATGAAAATTAGGAATTCAGTGAGAACCTTTGGCTGGTACCCTTGATCCATACTCACTATTAAATAATAATGACAATAAAAATGAAGGTTATAATGATATTTTATCTAACAAAAATTTAAATTCTCAACTTTTGAAATCCAGTGGGTGAACTGACTGAAATGAATAACTTCAAAGTAATTTGGATATGTTTTTATTCATATTTATTTTATAAACAGAAATATTAAGTATGCCAGATTGCTAAAAAATTTAAAAATAATTTTATAAAACATCATTTTGGGTTGCTGACACATAATCTTTACTCTGTGTTCATCAAGTAAGTAAACAAATGAAACAACTTTAGTATAGATTGATATTTTGAAACACTAAAAGAAAAGTTTAAGTTATATTCTGTTATCCTCCTTATGTAACTACAAAAAAACAATTGTTTTCCCTTGGAAGACATTTAAAAAAAATTTTAATGATATTTATCAGATAGCAGGATATGATTATTTCTAAAAATTAAAATGCAAAAATATACTAAAATTACATGAACTATGTAACCCCAAAACGGTGTTAATATCTGAGATATGTTTTCAAACACATGCTTAATTAATTATATAGGTAACATACATAATATGCATGTGATATGATTATGGTATAGTATAGCTACATATATGCTATATATTCATACTAAGTATATGGCTATTTTAAATTGTATATATTTCTGGAATGCACATGTAGCAAAATATTTTATGTATACCTTAACACTCTATGCTTTTTAAATTTAATCTTGTTAGTGTGTCACAATGTTTTGAAGTATTTTCAAAAGCATGACCACAGCCACATCATGTTCTTTCATTTGAGTATATCGTATATAAACCACTTCCATAGGAGGATTTGTTTCTAGTACCTTAATATTTTAAATAGCATTCAAATGATATACATAATTGTTCAAAACAGCCATGCTAATCTCGTAATATTTCCATTTAAAAAAATCCAGACATGAATTCCAGAGTGAATTGGCATAGGGATGTTTAGTGTTGTGAGGACCTTTTCAAAAGTAGCTTTCCAGAACGTTATGGCCAGCTTCATTTCTCCCAAGCAATTTTTTATATCCTTTTTACTACATCTTTGACAAATCTGGAGGCTTAAAGAAAAAGTCAGTGTGATATGTGAAAGAAATCTTTACTTGTTTGATTATTTGTTAAATGTAATATAAATTGATTTCTTAAGCTGATTATTTTGTGGGATGCCTATTTATCTGCTTGCTGTGCTCTTTATTGTATAGCAAACACATTTTTCATAAAAATCCAATATTTTTTCTTCATGTATAATTGGCCTTTTAATTGTGCTTTTGAAATTGTTTTGCCTTCCAATGTGAAAAAGTCAAAATTTTTATGACTGCAAATTTTTAAATTCTACTGTTTGGTTCCTGATATTTTCTTCTAATGTTTAATTTTTTTGACAAACAAATATAAGTAATTTGAAATTATGAAATGCTGAGAATTAGTGTTATAATATTCAAATCGCTACCAATTCCCTTAATATCATTTATTTAATAATATGTCCATACAACCACTGATTTATATTGTACTAATTTCTTCAATGTTCTATGTTTTCCATAAAATACTACAATTTTTGTCCATTTTAAGTAAATACCACACTGCCTTCATTAGTTCATATTTATTTATTTTTGAAACTTATTTTTAAATCAATATTTTTTATTATGATATTGTGGGGTACAGTTAAGGGTTAGGTATACAAATATGCTTCATTCAGGCCGCCTTGTTGATAACAGGTGTCTCCCCATCCCCAGACAGATGTTTACTACCATTAGTCCCATCCCCCCCCCCCGTAGTTTCCCACCATTGTCAGTCATTTTCTTATGGCAGTACGTTGGATGATCAAGATCCACTATATGAGTGAGAACATGTGATACTCAGATCTTTGTTTCTGTGAGAGGTCACTCAGTATTATAGACTCTAGTTCCATCCAGGTTGCTGCGAAATTTATGATTTTGTTCTTTTTTATGGCTGCATAGTATTCCACCGTGTATATGTACCACATTTTTAAAATCCAGTCCTCTTTTGATGGACAGCATGTTGGTTCCAGGTTCTTGCTATTGTGAACAATGCTGTGATAAACATTCGGGTGCAGGTATCTTTTTTATAGAGTGATTTGAGTTCTTCAGGGTATATTCCCAGTAGGAGGATTTCAGGGTCATATGGGAGGTTGATGTTTAGAGCTTTTAGGAATCACCACACTGCTTTCCACAGAGGTTGCACTAGTTTACACTCCCACCAACAGTGTAGAAGTGTTCCCTTTTCGCCACACCTTCTCCAGCAACTGTTATTTTTTGAGTTATTGATAATTGCCATTCTGACTGGAGTTAGGTGGTATCTGTGTGGTTTTGATTTACATCTCCCTGATGATTAGTGAGGTTGAGCATTTCTTCATGTGTCTGTTAGCTGCTCAGATGTCTTCCTTTGTGAAGTGTCTGTTCATATCTTTTGCCCATTTTATAATGGTGTTGTTTGTTTTTTTCTTTTCAGCATGTTTGAGTTCCTTGTAGATCCAAGATGTTAAGCCTTTGTCAGACCTGGTGTTGGCAAATACTTTTTCCCAGTCTGTAGGCTGTCTCCCTGCTCTCTTGATGGTTTCTTTGACTTTGCAGAATCTTGTCAGTTTAATGAGGTCTTATCCCTTATGGCCTGTGGATTTTGGGTTTTGTTCAGGAATTAGATACCAGTTCCAATTTCCATGAGGTTATGTCCTTCATTTTCTAAGGTTCTTATGGTTTGAGGTTTTACATTTAGGTTTCTGATCCATTTGGTGTTAATTTTTGTGTATAGGGATAGATAGGGGTCCTGTTTCAATCTGCTGCATGTGGTCAGCCAGTTTTCCCAGCACAATTTACTGAATAGGCTCTCCTCTCCCCAGTGGTAGGTGGGGGAGGCTTTGTTGAAGATGAGTTGATTGAGAAATTGAGGTTTTGCTTCTGGAATGTCAATTCTATTCCATTGATCTATATGCCTGTTCCTATACCAGTACCAAGCTGTTTTGATGATTGTAGCTTTATAGTAAAGTTTGAAGTCTGGTAATGTGAAGCCACCTGCTTTGTTTTTTTTTTGCTGAGGATTGTTCTGGCTATTCTTGATTGTTTGTGTTTACATATGAATTCCTGTGTTATTTTTTCTAGGTCTGAGAAGAATGCTGCTGGTAATTTGATAGGTATTGCATTGAATCTGTAGATTGCCTTAGGTAAGATGGAAATCTTCACAGTGTTGATTCTTCCAATCCATGGGCATGGGATATTTTTCCACTTGTTTGTGTCATCTTTGATTTCTTTGAGCAGAGTTTTGTAGTTTTCATTGTAAAGGTCTTTCACTTCTCTAGTTAGGAAGATGCCAAGGTATTTAATTTTTTTTTTTGTGGCTATTGTGAATGGAATTGTGCTTTTTATTTGAGTTTCTGTTTGTTTATTATTGGTGTAAAGAAATGTGATTGTCTTTTGCACATTTATTTTATATCCTGAGACTTTGCCGAAGGGTTTTATCAGTGTAAAGAGGTTTTTGACAGCTTTTCTTGGGCTTTCAAGGTACACGTTCATGTCATCTGCAAAGAGAGATCATTTAACTTCCTCTTTTCCTATTTGGATACCACTGATTGCCTTCTCTTCTCTGATTGCTCTAGTCAGGACTTCCAATACTATATTACAGGAGGGGTGAGAGTGGGCATCCTTGTCTTGTTCCAGTTTTCAGGGGAAGTGGTTCCAATTTTTGTCTGTTTAGGAGTATGCTGGCTGTGGGTTTCTCGTAGATGGTTTTTACTACTTTGAGGTATGTTCCCCGTATGCCTTGATGTTCAAGGATTTATATCAAGAAGGGGTTCTGGATTTTATCAAAAGCTTTTTCTGCATCTAATGATATAATCATGTGGTTTTTATTTTGAAATCTGTTGATGTATTTAATTACATTTATGGTTTTACGAATGTTGAACCAGCCTTGCATCCCAGGGCTCCTTCCATTTTCTTCATGTGCGTTTGTAGGGATATAATTTCCCCTCTTACTACAGCCTTCATGGCGTCCCAGAGATTCTGGTAAGATGTTTCTTCATTTTTATTTGTTTCCAGGTATCTTTTGATCTCTGTTTTGATTTCATCATTGATCCAGGAGTTGTTTAGCATCATCCTGTTTAGTGTCCATGTTTTTGTGGGTTTTGGGGAAAACTTGTTGGTGTTAATGTTTATTTTTATTCCACTGTGGTCCGAGAAGGTGCATGGCAAAATTTTGGTCCTTTTAAATTTGCTTATGCTTGATTTATGGCCAATTATGTGACTGATCTTGGAATACATTTCATGCGGTGATGAGTAGAATGTATATTCTGTGGTCTTTGGATGGAGTGTTCTGTAGGTATCAATTAAGTCCATTTTATCAAGAGTCACATTGAGGTTCTGGATCTCATTGCTGATTTTTTTGTCCTGATGATCCATCTAGGGTTGTGAGTGGGGTATTAAAGTCTCCAGTTATGATGGTGTTAGAGTCAATATCTTTCTTTAGTTTTCCTAGGAGTTGCTTTATAAAAGTTGGTGCACCTATGTTAGGTGCATATATGTTTAGGATAGATATTTCTTGTTGATGGATGAAACTTTTATCATTATGTAGTGGTCCTTTTTTATCTTTGTAAATTTTTGATAGCTTAAATGGTATTTTGTCTGAAATTAGGATTGTGACTCCTCCTTTCTTTTGTGTTCCATTTGCCTGAGAATTTGTTTCCCATCCTCTTACTTTGAATCTGTGCATGTCCTTTCTAGTATGATGGGTCTCTTGAAGGCAGTATATTGTTGCCTGATGATATTTTATCCATTTTGCCATTCTATGTCTTTTCAGTGGTGCATTTAGTCCATTCACATTCAGGCTAATTATTGAAATGTGAGAGTTCGTCCCTATCATAGAGTTCTTATAGAATTGTTCTTCTACTTGGTTTATTGTCTTTCTTTAGGTTTTGGGGTTGGTTCCTGTGTATTTTATTCTTTTTCCTGTACTCTTGTGAAGAATGTTGTTCTTTTTTTCCCCTTTTGTTCTCTATTTAGTACTTCCTTAAGTGTTTCATGTAGAGGTGATTTGGTGGCAGCACAAGTTCTTAGGGATTGGATATCTGGGAAAGGTTTTAGTTCTCCCTCGCTGATGAAGCTTAATCTGGCTGGGTAGGTTATTCTTGGTTGAAATTGTTTATCTTTTAGGATTTTGAAGATAGGGCTCCAAGCTCTCCTAGCCTGCAGTGTTTCTGTAGATCAATCTGCTGCTATTCTAATTGGTTTTCCATGGTTGGTGATCTGGCCTTTTTCTCTTGCTGCCTTTAGGTTTTTTTCTTTTATGCCTACTTTGTTTAGGCAAATTATTATGTGTCTAGGAGTTGGTCTTCTCATTTGTTGTCTTGCAGGGGTTCTCTGAATCTCTTGTGTTTGAATTTTTGCATCACTTATTAGATAAGGGAGGTTTTCTTGAATGATCTCATGGAAGGTTTGTTCCAGTGTGGTCTCTGTCTCTTTCTGCCTCAGGAAGGCCAATTGCTCTTAGGTTCGCTCTCTTGAAGTAATCTCTCATCTCTTGAAGGTTTTTTTTCTGTCTTTTTGAGCTTGTTTTCTGTGTTTTTGAGAGTTTGGGTTAGTTATTTTAGTCTGAGATTCTTTCTTCTGCTTGGGTAATTCTGTTTTCCATGCTTATCAGTTTGTTATTTATTTCATTCACAGTATTCTTTATTACTGTTATCTCAGATATCAGCTCCTTTCTAGTTTCTTCTTGAATCTCCTCAATTCTTTTTAATCTCTCCATTAATGTCTTGATATCTAGGTTTGTAGTTTGAGACCAATCATTCTGGGGGCTCTTCATTGTTTGCATTCTGAAGTCAGTTTTTTCAGTGTCTGCCCTCTCAGGGGTCTTGGAGAGACCCATATCCTTCTTTTGGTTTTTCTTCATTTGTGTAGATTTTTCTCTCATCCGTTTGGAGAGTCTCTCTAGTCCACCTATGCCATCGCCATCTTGTCTCTAGTTTATATTTAAAATGTACCTCCATATCTTCTTGTCCTATTATTGCAATTGTTTATCTATATTGTTATATATTTCTATTCACATAAATTCTCCATAATGTTTCCAAAACATGGAGGATTTGGCTTCTAATTCCATCAATCCAGTAATTCATTTTGATAATCACAAATTTTACAAGACTTAGTTTTTATCTCGAGGAACATTGTATGTCCTTTTATGTGTTTTTATTTCTGCCTGTTCTACCAATAATTTTCTGTATTATTCTCATCATGCTTCTAACATATTTAAGCTGGAATTTTAAACTTATACAAAATATAAATATATGTTTAGATTAAAAGACAATATTTAATTTGTAAATCCTATTCTTCACTCATATGAAATGAGGCTTAGTGGAGAAATGATATGTCAGGTTTGAAGCCAGGATAGTACAAAGTGATTGCAGGCCATCTCATGATGAAAAATAAGAAAATAATTCCAAATTAATGGGATCTGGAATGTGGCTGAAGAACTGGTAGAGCGAGCTCTAGCAGGGCTTGAGATTTTCTGCCTCTTGCCACTCAGTGCAAAGTACACAGATGAGCTCAGATTGTGAAAATTAATGAGCCTATAAAGTGTTTTTATATGTATACTGTGCAAGTGTATGCAAACAAACTTAAATAGAAAATTTGAAAACTATGAATAAGAACGCCAAAAGACACAATTCTAAGGAGCTCATACTGGCCAAGTCTGGAAAATTTGAGTATGAAATTAACAACACCATTGAGTAACAATAGACTGAACACAAAACACCTGTAAACAGGAAATTTTTTTAAATTAGTGTATGGAAAATGGTTTAAAATCTACATCTCAGAAGAATGCTAGTTAGTAAAATTTTAAATGTAGAAGAAATGATAGAACTTCAAAATAACTAATTTGCCTACTTAGCTACAACAGGTTTTCAGACAAGAACCAAGAACTAATGATGAAATCCTGGGGTTTCATTGTCACTAATTTCTTATTAATTACAAATGAAAACATATATTTGCAGTGAACAAACATGGCTGACAACATCTTAAGTTGCTAAATTTAGCATATATTTATAGATAATTTGCAATATTGAAACAATCTAACATAAGAGTTATTTGATGTCAAGCAATAGGAATTACAAAAAAAATTGCCTGTGTAATATGTTGTCTAAACTGCTTTACATAAATAAAGAACAAGTGATTAGACCAACAATCCAGACTGTAGACATTCTTCAAAATGGCATGCCCAAATCCTTAAAATTATTCTTGACATGAGGCTTAAAAAGAGCAAGCAAATTATTTTAAAGGAATAAAAATAAATGGGATACAAAAACTAAACTCAAAGTGTGATTCTTGGTTGAATGCTTGATTGGACATGTGTGAGCACATATCAAGTTCTACTCCCCAAAATTATCCTGCTACAACCTGAGGGCAGTGAAATATTGTAATCATATCCTTAGTTAGCAACATTGAGATGTATTTATTTTCAAATAAAATTCAGTTTCATTTTATTACTATGTATAAATATATGCTTAATTTAGTAAATATAAAAAATACAAAATTTTAAAAAAATATAACAATACTCCCCTTCTGCAAGTAGACAAAGCCTCCATTTTTGTTTACTTTTTATCCCTATACCAATTCTATATATAGATTATTTTTATTCATGTTCTGATCATTATGGATCTACTTTTATTTATCAACTACTTATTAATCACTTTTAATAAACAGAGTATGGTTCTGGGTAATAGTGGAAAGGGGTTTCATCTAATGAGATAACATTTAAACATTTCACAGCATAGGATGTCCAAGGTAGAGTTCTAGTCCATATTTACATCTCAGCTGTTCAACCTCCATATGTCCAAATATTTACTCTAATCTCCTTCCTACCGTATTTACCATTCTCAGAACACACAGTCTATTTTTCCGAAAACCAGACAGAGATAGCTTGCACTGGAAAGGTAAAATGAGTATGAAAATTGAATAATTTTTGAAAAAAAATATAGTAGCAACCTTAAGATTATGGAATCAATTCGGATAATTTGTAGAGAATATTAAAGGTGGGCATGAATAATTGCTTTGATTGCTAATGTGAGTTCAACACATATAAAAGCTAAAAAGTTGTAATTGGTTTCCATGATGATGTCAGTGAGAATGGATTTGGTTTAATGGTAGAAACTACACTGAGATTAAAGGGGTGTCTGAATCTGTTCAGATTGCTATTATACTTAAACCGGGAAAATTATAAATACAGAGACTTATAGCTCACAATTCTAGAGGCTGGACAGTCCAGGAGCAAGCACCAGGACGTATGCTGTCTTACGATGGCTCACTCTCTGTTCCAAAGTTGTTGCCTTTTGTAGGTCTCCTCACATGGCAGAAGAGACAAGCAAGCTCCCTGGGGCTTCTTCTGTGAGGGCACTAATATCATTTGTGAGGACATGCCCTCATGAAAAAGTCACCTTCTAGACATCTCATCTCTTAGTACTATTGTTTTGAGGATAATCGTTCAACGTATGAATTTTGAAAGGACACAAACATTCAGACTATACCAGGGATTATAAGGAGTAAAAAGGATATAAGAAAACAGAGGATTTTATTTTTTAAAAAATACATTTTGAAGACATTTGACCATAGAAGAAATAAGATCTGAGAGAAAAAAATTAGAAGGTATTATGTAATCAAAGAAGGGCTCCTAAAAGAATAAACTTCTTTCAAAGATAATGGAAAAAAATTAGGAATGAGTCAAACTGAAGATAATTAAAAACTGAACTACATAAATAACATTAACAGTTTACATTTCCTGAAAATGAAGGAGATGAGATTTGGTGAACTTATAAAGAGGCTGTATTGAAAGGAAAAACAATTTGTTTTTTACAATAGAAATTAAAAACGCAAGATTTTCCATATATGTTTACTGAAAGTATTGGTTTGTTTATGTCTCTGTAAAATAACTTCTATTTATTTATCTTATTTAATTTTCTCAGTTAGCCTTGATAGAGCTATGTTAAATAATAAAAATTAAAATTACCCTTTATGTGAAATATATAATTTTATTACATTAATGATGTACTGATCTGTTTCTGTATTATTATTCTTATCATTTAATCAGTGTTTAATCAAGATTTGTGGATTATTTTAAATAATATTTTGGCATCAATAAAATATATTTAAATATTTTGAATTATTGCTATGCTGATTATATCAATAATTGGTATCTGGAAGTGATGTGCTTTCATGTTAAATAAAAGCTATGTTGATTTTGTTCATCAGAAAGTGAGAAGTGAAAAAATAAAAGCTATGTTGATTTTGTTCATCAGAAAGTGAGAAGTGAAAAACAAACATTATAGATGTATAATCTTTTGTTATACCTTGGGGGAAAATGTTATTAAAACTGCAATCATCAATAAATAGGGAGATAGTTAGTGTACTTGCAGAGAATAAACTCAAGAAGAAAATCTAGTAAGATATAAAATATAAGCATGTGTTAGTTGCTCTTTTCTGATTTGAGCAAGCTGTTACAAGAAAGAGATGAACTTAAGAAAAGAATGATTACCTTGAAAACAAAAATGAATGGCAACAGATTATAACTCGAACTCTTCTGTGTTTAGAAAAGGCAAATGTTTTTCTATCCCAAACAGTAGATAACTGATCCTTTATTCCAATTTTTTTAATTTAAATTTTTTTATCTCAAATTTCTGTTGAAGCATATCATAAAAACTTCTTGGTAGCTATCATTAAAATGAAGAATAGAGGAATGAACCCAGAATTGGAATGTGTAAATTAGAATTTTTTTTTGTAAAGTAACTGGCAGAGAGTCTAGCCAAAATAAATAAATAATTTTAAAAAGTCATCTTTTTTGATAATATTTAATTGATATTCTCTTCAATCTATTTTTTTTGTTTGCATTTTCTACTTTTTTATATATATATTTTATTTTAGAGATGTAGGGTACAGTTCAGGATTAAGTATACATGTAGACAATGTACAGGTAAAGTATGGGCTTGCTTCTGGTCCCCACTTTGCCTGATTTGAGGTCAGGTATGCTTATTGATGTTATGTCCTCACCTCCACCCTGGCAGTATCCTGCTACTGCCAATCTCTTTCTTACAGTATTATGGCAAATGGTCAGGGTCTGCTTATGAGTGAGAACATATGGTATTCTGTTCTTTGTTTTAGTGATAGATCACCGAATATTATAGACTCTAAATCATTCAAGTTGCTGCAAGATCCACATGTTTGTCCTTTATGGCTGCAAAATATTCCATTGTATATATTTACCACATTTTTAAAATCCAGTCTACCTTCGATGGGCAGCACGGTTGGTTCCATGTTTGTGCTATTGTGAATAGTGCTGCAATAAAGAAAAGTGTGCGGGTATCTTTTTTGTTGAATGATTTGAGTACCTCTGGGTATATTCCCAGTAAGAGGAATCTGGGTCATATGGAAGGTCAACTTCTAATACTTTTAGAAATTGCCACACTGTTTTCCATAGAGGTTGAACTAGTTTGCATTTCCACCAGCAAAGTAGAAGCATTCCCTTTTCTTCACAATCTCGCCAGCATCTGTTGAAAATATTCCAGGCAAATGACAAAGATGGAAATCTCCTCAAATCATTTTATGAAGCTAACATCAAACTGATACCCAAACTGGAAACAAATAGAAAAGAAAACGATAGGCCAATATCCCTAATGAACATGGATGCAAAAATCAACAAGATTCTAGCAAATCGTATCCAAAAACACATCTCAAAAATTATACACCATGACCAAGTAGGCTTCATCCCTGGGGTGCAGGGCTGGTTCAACATCTGCAAGACCATAATGTAATTAACTACATCAACAGATGTAAAAACAAGAAACACATGATTATATCATTAGATGCAGAAAAAGCTTTTGATAAAATTCAGCATCTCTTCTTGATAAAAACCCTCAAACACCTAGTCATAGAAGGAAAATATCTCAAAACCATACATGCCATCTACAATAAATCCACAGTCAACATATTGCTAAATTGATAGAAACTGGAAGCATTTCCCTGAAAACCAGAACAAGAAAAGGATGCCCACTCTCACTTTCAACATTGTGTTGGAAGTCCTAGCTAGAGCAATTAGATAAGAGAAGGGAATCAGAGGTATCCAGATAGGAAAAGAGGAAGTTAAGATATTCCTCTTTGCTGACGACATGTTTCTTATACCTCAGCAATCAAGAGAATCTGTCACAAACCTCCCTGCACTGGTAAAGGACTTTGGCAAAGTCTAAGAGTCCAAAATAAATGTACAAAAGACAATCACATTCTTATACATCATCAACAAACAGGCAGAGAACCAAATAAAAAAGCACAATCCCATTTACAAAAAAGTAAAATAAAATACCTAGGAGTTTTTCTAACTGGAGAAGTGAAAGACCATTACAGTGAAAACTACAAAACCCTGCTCTTTAATCTTTAAAACAATCTCATCACTCCCAAAGTCACTCAAGCAGGAAACAGGATACAAAATGATATGTTCTTCTTGGAGAAAACACTACACAAGAGCCTATTCAAATGTGGCCAAGCAGAGTAATAGACAATGATTACCTCTCTGAAGAAAAAGCCAGTGACTCAGACCACAATGGAAAAGGAAGGTCATCCTAGAGGTGAACTAAGGTGTTACTAAAGAATATACACTAATGCCTAGGCTTGGAGTGTTTGGAGCTCCTGCCCAGCAGCATTTATTTATTACTACAAACTAGTAATACTATGCATTTCACATTCTTTGCTTTTTTTCAATGGAGAATTTTATTGTAAGGTCTTGATCCTTGCCTGCCATATATGAGGGGGGACCACTTCTCAAAAACAGAATTTATTTATTTAAAAATTGTGTATTTATTTTTACGTTTCAGCATCAGTCACCTTTCAAGTACTCTCTGTTTGATCAATACACCTATTAACATGCTTTTTCCACTGCTGAAAATAGTTTTTGAACTCATTATGAATAGACAATTCTCGGAAGAAGACCTACCAGCAACCAACAGATACATGAAAAAATGCTCAGCCTCACTAATCATCAAAGAAAGTCAAATTAAAACCACACTGAGATACTACCTAACTCCAGTCAGGATGGCTATTAGTAATAACTCAAAAAACAATAGATGCTGGAGAGGATGTGGGGAAAAGGGAACACTTTTATGTTGCTTGTAGGAATGTAAACTAATACAACCTCTATGGAAAGGTGTGGCAATTTCTAAAAAAATCTGAAAATCATTCTTCCATATGACCCAGCAAACCCCCTTCTGGGAATATACCCAGAGGAACTCAAATCACACTATAATAAAGACCCTGCACATACATGTTTATTGCCCCATTATTCACAATAGAAAAACCATGGACTCAACTATGCTGCCCATCAAAAATGAACTGGATAAAGAAAACATGGTATATTTATATGATGGATCATTATGCAGTCATAAAGAAAAACAAAATTATGAACTTGGCAGCCACCTGGATGGAATTAGAATCTATAATGCTGAGTGATCTATCACAGAAACAAAGATATGAGTACCATATGTACTCACTCATAAGTGGACCCTGAACATTCATCATAATACTATTAGAAAGGGATTGGCAGCAGTGGGGCACTACCAGGAGGGGAGGGGCACCTAACATCAATGAGAGTACCCACACTTTACCTGTCTGATGACCATGTATGTACCTAACCCTGATTTGTACCCCACATTTTAACAATAAAATAGTTATTAAAAAGAAAGAACGTGTTCAATTTGGATGCCTTTTAGAGTTTCTGCCATTTTTTGGTTCACTTCTTCCACACTGACAAAACACTTCACTTTGAGGACTTTGTTCACCTGGGAGGAAAAAAAAACCCACAAAAAGAAGTTGCTCTGGGATCCAGTGAATAGGGAGAGTGGGGCATGGGTATCATGCAATTTTTGGTCAAAAACTGTTGAACACTTCATGCCGTGTGTGCAGGTACGTTGTCATGGTGGAAGAATCAGTCCCCTGTTGCCACTCAGGAAGTTTCTTCGGCAAATCATGATGCAACTTGCTCAAAATTTCCAGATAAAAACTAGTTGGCTGATCTGGAGGAACAAATTTCAAGTGCACAGTCCCTCTCACATCAAAGAAACAAATGACCATTGTTTCACATTTGACTTCATTTGTTGTGCTTTTTTGGATCATGGGGAAGTGGCAGTTTTCCATTGACTACTTGTAGATTTTTGTTTTATTTCGAGGTTGTAACTGTGGAACCTAGGTTCATCTCTGGTTATAGCTTAAAAAAATAAAATAAAATAGGATCAGCCTCCAAGCACGCAGCCAAATGTTTGTCTCTTTTTTCAGGCATGGGCAAGCAAGGCACGAATTTTGCTGAAACTTGTTTCATGATCATATTTTCAGATCAAATTTATTGACAGGAACTCCACGACATGCCAGTCAACTCCACAAGTTTATCAGTAATGCGAGGTAGTCTTCCAAAATGACTAGATGAATTCTTACGACATTTTCTTAGTTCAGTTGGCTGAAAGAAACCCAGAACCAGATTTATCAACAATTGACATTTTACCTGGTTTAAAATGGGAAAACCATTTGTAAATTTGTGTTTTACTCAGAGTAGCATCTTTGTAAGCTGCCTGTAGCATAACAATCATTTCTGCTGCATTTTTCCTCAACAGAATAAAATTTCACTGCTGTACATTGTTCATGTAAAACACCCATCATGAAATGGGCAAATGTGTTAAAAGAACCCCCCCCCCAAAAAAAATTAACTGAAGCTGAATGCAGTTTCTCACAACACTAGCTGGAACAGTGATGCTGATGGGTTCCTAGAACACTTACCTAGCAGGAGAAACTTGTACTACAAGAAGCCCACCCTTCAAAAGACAATTCCATTTTTTTGCTCACCCCCCTCAGATATTCGGTAGCAATGGACAAATATTGGGTAATAATGGACAGATCATTTATGTCTTAATCTATAGATAACAAGACAATGAGGCTTTATGCTTATAACTTGAAGTAAAAACTCTACATTCTTCTAAATCCTGCACTTTGATCTGGACAGACAGTAATGTCAGATTTCTTGGCTTGTGATAAATGTGTGTATTATGTACAGGAAGAGCACAACTCTTTAGTAGGTCACTTGTGGTTTCTTACTTCCTGAGCATGTGAATACCCAGCTTGCAATGACATTTTCTAACTCCCTTTGTAAGTTGGAGTGGCCATAGGAGCAAATTTTTGTAAATGGAATATGAGAAGAAACTAAGCAAGAAACAGTCACTGCTCTTGTTATAAAATGTTTCCTTTCTCTATGGCCTGTAACCAGCTGTGGAGGTGGAATCTTGGAATCTACAGATAGAAGAGAGACCTCAAGAATTAAGGAACAAGAAGAGAGAAGGACTCCGGTTTTAAGTGACCCTAAGAGGAATTATTGCCTGAACAACCAGAATCAAAGTTAATATTAAATGAGAAATAAGCTCCTTATTAAAGGCTTTCTGCTTGGGAGATTCTTTAAACATCTTAACCTTCCTTTCATTAACAAGACTGAACTTCACTAGAATATGTTCTATGTTTTTTTGTAACACGTATCAGAATTATCACGCTAATATCTGTTTTTCATGTGTGGTTTTTAGGTTTTTAAAATGTTCATAATGCTATTTTTGTATAATACACATGTGAGTGTTATGAGTGTGTGCATGCATGTATGTGTGTGTATTAAATGTCTTCTTTCGTCATGCTTGAAGCCTTTGATGTTCTTTACAATTTATTTCTCAAGACTAGTAAATTTTTTTCTGTCTTCTGTGCTCTTTAGAATATTCATAGCTTAACTTAAAAAGTCCATTTTTAAGCAAACCTTCAAATTAATATTCATATCTCTAGTAAATTACTCTCTTATAGGCTATAATTTATTCTCTGGAATTATTTACCAATTTTTGTTCTCTCTTTGGTTCTGAGTGACTTTCAGCTTTGAGTTTATATTCAGCTGAATCCTCCGCCTGCACCATGACACTTGCTATTGGACATCATTAATTATTCTCCGACATTGTAAGCTCAGTAGGCCAATTGCATTTGTGGTGCACACTGTAGTCATTTTGATGAGAATTAAGTGTGCACTAAGACATAACAGATTTGAAATTAGACTTTTCAAGAAATCAAAGTGAGTGGTTGATTTAAACAAACAAAAATACTGAGTTTTGTTTGTTTGTTTGTTTTGGCCTAGAGTAGCTTCAGGCAATCCACACAATTTAAACCTAATGCATTTTCAATCATCAATTATAGAGAAACTGAAATTTTCTTCTTTTAGCTAATGTTGGGCAATGACAGCAAGACTCTCGGTTTTCTTGTGGACTAGCATCAGCAGGGCATTTATCCTAAGCCTCACTTCTACAATGGACTTCTAATATGGAAAAAGTTGAGATTTACTAATCTTTCTAAAAATAAACAGGAAACATTGCTATCACAGATGATTTAGATAAGAAGGAATTTAGGAAGTCAGAAAAGTAAAAGAAAATACATTGGGATTAAAAAAAATATTTATCAGCACTGGAAACAAAAAAGAAAACACAATAGTGCTTAATTAAAACTACCAATCAGAATTAAAACATTCATAAAATAGACCTCTGAACTCAGGGCACAAAGTATATAGTGAACAAAAAAAGTATGGAATTACTCAATATACACAAAAGATAAAAATCTGGGTTAAGCAATATTTATAAAGCAATAGATCTAACTTATAACACCTTTTGTAAAATAGTCATCCCATTTTAACTATGAAGAAATACATACTAGCAATCACTAATTCAAGGAGCAGAACTAAACACACACACATGCACATATATACAGAAACGCACACACACACAGAAATGAGTAGGGTTTAGGAATTCAACATTTTGTTCTATTAGCAACTAGTTGCATCTGCCTTTGTTGCCTTATCTGTACAAAAATGAGAATTAAGCATTTGGTCTTTCTATTAAAAATATATTGAAAATCACATGATTTTATGCATACATAATAATATGAAAAAGCGAAAAAAGAATGGCTTTACCTTTTAAAAATTGTGGTAATAAATATATAACATAAAATCGCCATTTTAACCATTTTAAGAGATATTATTAACATTCACGATATTCGATTTGGTTTTGCTGTCTATTAAAGTGCTGTTTGAAGTTGAATGTACATAGGAAACCAAAACTTTGTGATTATCTTACTTTGGTCTTCAGGAGAGGAAATAATCAATTATTTTATTTTATTTTATTTTTAAAAATTATTTTAGTTTAAAAAAGTGGGATACAAATGAGGTTTAGGTATATATGTGGGCATATATGTGCTATAAGCCTCCCCTTCCCTGGCAGTGTCCCACTACTGCCAATCCTTTCTTTCTTTTTTTTTTGAGTTGGAGTCTCACTCTGTCGCCCAGACTGGAGTGCAGTGGCCGCTCCCGGCCACCGCAGCCTCGACCCGCTGGGCTCCGGCGATCCTTCCGCCTCAGCCTTCCAAGTAGCCGGAATTACAGGCATACGCTACCACGCCCAGCTGATTTTTTGATTTATTGTAGTGATGAGGTCTTGCTGCCCAGGCGGGTCTCGAACCCGCGGGCTCAGGTAATCCACTCACCTCAGCCTCCTAAAGGCGCAGGATTACAGGCTGAGCCACCGAGCTGGCTGCCAATCCTTTCTTATGATAAATTTTCAGGGTTCATTTATGAGTGAGTACATGTGGTACTCAGATCTTTGTTTCTGTGATAAATCATTGAGTATTAAAGATTCTAATTCCATTCAGGTTGCTTCAAAGTTCATAATTTTGTTTTTCTTTATGACTGCATAATATTTCAATGTGTAAATGTACATTGTCTTTATCCAGTCCACATTCGATGGGCAGCATGCTTGGTTCCATGTTTTTGCTATTGTGAATAAACATGCGTGTGGAGATATCTTTATTATAGCGTGATTAGAGTTCCTCTGGGTATATTCCCAGAAGGGGGATGGCTGGGTAGTATGGAAGGTTGACTTTCAGATTTTTGAGAAATTGCTACTGTTTCCCACAGAGGTTGTACTAGTTTACATTCCCACCACCAGTGTAAATATGTTCCCTTTTCCCCACATCCTCTCCAGCATCTGTTATTTTTTGAATTATTGATGATAGTCATCCTGACTGGAATTAAGTGGTATCTCAGTGTAGTTTTAATTTGCATTTCTTTGATGATTAGTGAGGCTGAGCACTTTTTCATGTATCTGTATGTTGCTGGTAGATCTTCTTCTGAGAAGCATCTATTCATATCTTTTGCCCATTTTTTTTTTTGAGTTGGAGTCTCACTCTGTCGCCCAGACTGGAGTGCAGTGGCCGCTCCCGGCCACCGCAGCCTCAACCTGCTGGGCTCCGGCGATCCTTCCGCCTCAGCCTTCCGAGTAGCCGGAATTACAGGCACGCGCTATCACACCGGGCTAATTTTTTCATTTTTATTGTAGAGATGAGGTCTCGCCTGCCCAGGCGGGTCTTGAACCCGCGGGCTCAGGCAATCCACTCACCTCAGCCTCCCAAAGGTGCAGGATTACAGGCTGAGCCACTGAGCCTGGCTTGCCCCATTTTTTAATAGGTTAGTTTTTTTTTTTCCTTTCAACATGTTTTAGTTCCTTGTAGATCCTAGATGTTATGCCTTTGTCAGATATACAGTTGGCAAAAACTTTTCCCCATTCCGTGGGCTGTCTCCCCACTTTCTTGATGGTTTCTTTTGCTTTGTAGACGCTTTTCAGTTTGATGAGGTCCCACTTGTCTATCTAACCTTTTATAGCATTTACTTTTGGAGAATTGATCAGGACTTGGTTGCCTATTCCAATTTCCATAAGGGTGTTTCCTACATTTTCTTCTAGGATTCTTGTAGTCTGTGGTTTTACATTTAGGTATTTGATCCATTTAGTATTGATTTTTGTGTATAGTGACAGGTAGGGATTTTGTTTCAGTCTTCTGTATGTTGTCAGCTAGTTTTCCCAGTACCATTTACTGAATAGGTTCTCCTCTCCCCATTGGTTGTTGGTGGAGGCTTTGCTGAAGATGAGTTTGTTGAGGAATTGAGGTTTTTCTTCCAGACTCTACCCTGTTCCATTGGTCTATATGCTTGTTCTTGTACTAATACCAGGCTGTTTTGATTATTGTAGCTTTATAATAGAGTTTGAAGTCTGGAAGTGTGATACCTCCCACTTTTTTCTTTTGCTAGAGATTGTTTTGCTATTTTTGGTCTTTTATGTCCCCATATGAATTTCTGTATTGTCATATTCAGGTCTGAGAGAAATGAATTTCTGTATTGTCATTTTCAGGTCTGAGAGAAATGATGTTGGTAATTTAATAGGTATTGAGTTAAATCTGTAGATTACCTTTGGTAGGATGGACATCTTAACAATGTTAATTCTTCCAATCTATGAGCATGGAATATTTTTCCATTTGTTTATCTTCTTGGATTTCTTTGAGCAGTGTTTTGTAGTTTTCATTGTAAAATCTTTCACGGCTCTAGCTAGGAAGATGCCAAAGTCTGTCTTTTTTTTGTAGCTATTGTGAATGAGATTGTGCTTCTCATTTTGGTTTCTGTTTATTTTTGGTGTATAGGAATGCAACTATCTTTTGCATGTTTATTTTATACCCTGATACCTTGCTAAAGCCTTTTATCCATGCACAGAGGTTTTTGACAGTTTCTTCTTGGTTTTCAAGGTATAGGTATGTCATAGTTTCTCCTTGGTTTTCAAGGTATAGGTATGTCATCTGTGAAGAGGGATAGCTTAACTTCCTCTTTTCCTATTTGGATATACTTGATTTCCATCTCTTGTCTAATTGTTCTAGCTAGGACTTCCAATACAATGTTGAACAGGAGAGATGAAAGTGGGCAGCCTTGTCTTGTTCCAGTTTTCAGGGGAAATGTTTTCCATTTCTGTTCATTCAGCAGTGTGTTGGCTGTGAGTTTATCATAGATGGCTCTTACTATTTTGAGGCATGTTCCATCGATGCCTAGGTGTTCAAGTGTTTTTATCAAGAAGGGATACTGAATATTATAAAAAGCTTTTTCTTTATCTAATGATTTAATCACAGGATTCTTGTTTTTACATCTGTTAATGCATTTAATTACATTTATGATCTGGCAGATGTTGAACCAGCCCTGCATCCTGGGGATGAAGCCTACTTAGTCATGGTGGAAGATTTTTGAGATGTGTTGTTGGATCTAGTTTGCTAGAATCTTGTTGAGAATTTTTGCATCTATGATCATCAGGAATATTGGCCTTTAGTTTTCTTTCTTTTGGGGATCTTTACTTGGTTTGGGTATCAATGTTATGTTAGCTTCATAAAATGATTTGGTGAGAGTTCCATCTTTCTGGATTGCCTGGAATACTTTCAATAGGATTGGTATCAGCTCCTTCTTGTATGTTTTGTAGAATTCTGCTGGAAAACCATTTGGTCCAGAGCTTTTTATTTGTGGGTAGTTTTCTTATGACAAAGTCTATTTCCTGGGTTGTTATTGGTCTATTTAGGGTCTCAATTTCTTCTTATTTCAATCTTGGGAGGTTGTGTGCTGTCAGAAAGCCCTCCATTTCACCTAAGTTTTTGAGTTTGTTTCTGTACAAGTGTACATGGTAATCTCTGATGATCTTTTGTTTTTCTTCGGGATCAGTTGTGACTATATCTTTTGCATTTCTGATTGTGTTCATTTGGTATTTTTCTTTCTTTTTCTTGGTCATTCTTGTTAAGGATCCATCAATCTTGTTTATCCTTTCAAAGAACCAGCTTTTTGTTTTGTTGTTTTTTCCTATGATTTTTGTTTTCTTCTATGTCCTTAATTTGGGTTTTTGTTTTGGTGATCTGGATTCTTCTGCTGAAGTTAGGGTTTCAGTGGTTTGTCTTTCCAGCTCCCTTAGGTGACTTGTTAGACAGTTAACTTGTGATCTTATCATTTTCTTCATATGTGTTTGTAGAGATATGAATTCCCCTCTTAGTACTGATTTCATGGCATCCCAGATGTTTTGAAAAGATGTTTTTTCACTTTCGTTTGTTTCCAGGAAACTTTTAATTTCTTCTTTAATTTCCACGTTGATCCAGGAGTTGTTCAGCATCACACTGTTTAGTGTCCATGTCTTTGAGGGTTTTGAGTAAATCTTGTTGGTGTTGATATTTACTTTTATTCCACTGTGTTTCGAGAAAGTGCATGACAGTATTTCAATCTTATGAAATTTGTTTATACTTGATTTATGGTCAAGGATATGGTTTATCTTGGAGTACACTCCTTGAGGTGATGAGTAGAATGTATAATCCATGTTTGTTTGGTGGAGTGTTCTGTAGGTATCTATTAGGTCCATTTGGTCAAGCATTAGTTTGAGATTCCAGATCTCCCTGTTGATTTTTTGCCCCATTGATCAATCTGGGGTAGATGGGGGATGCTAAATTCCCCAGTTATGATAGTGTTAGAGTCAATATATTTTTTAAGTTTACTTAGTAGCTCCTTTATAAAAGCTAGTGCTCCTGTGTTTGGTTCATATATGTTTAGGATGGGTATTTCTTGCTGATGAATTGAATCTTTTATCATTATATAGTGTCCTTCTGTATTTTTTAAAATTTTTGACAGCTTAAAGTTCGTTTTGTCTGATATTAAATTGTGGCTCCTGTTTTCTTTTGTGTTCCATTCACCTGAAAAGTTGTTTTCTATCTTCTAACTTTGAGTCTGTGAGTTTCCCTTCTGGTGAGATGGGTCTTCTGAAGACAGTATATTGTTGCATTATGTATCTTTATCCGGTTTTCCATTCTATGTCTTTTCATTGGTGCATTTAGTTCATTCACATTCAGGCTGGTTATTGAGATGTGAGAATTTATCCCTGTCATGAGGCTTTTATAGACTTTGTTGTTTGTTTGCTTATTTGTTTGGTTTTCTTTTGGTTTGGGGGTTAATTTATGTGTGTTTTCAATCTTGCAGTCATGATGCATGCCTTATTGGTTTTTTTTGTTTGTTTGTTTTCTTGCATTCTTGGAAGGAATGTGGTTGTTCTTTTTTTTCTTTTTTCTTGCTTAATACCTTCATAAGCATCTCTTACAGAGCTGGTCTGGAGGTAGTGAACACTCTTAGGGATTGAATGTCTGGAAAGTATTTTAATTCTCCATCACTGATGAAGTTAGCTTAGCAGGAAATTCTTGGATGGAATTGTTTATCTTTGAGTGTTTGAAGATTGGGATCCATTCTCTTCTAGTCTGCAGTGTTTCTGTGGATAAGTCTGCTGCTATTCTAATTGGTCTTCCTGAGAAGGTAGTCTGACCTTTCTGTTTTGCTGCCTTTAGGATTTTTTCTTTTATACCTACTTTGTGTAAATGAATTACTATGTATCTAGGGTTGGTCTTTTTATTTGATGCCTTGCAGGGGTTCTCTGTATCTCTTGCACTAGAATTGTTGCATCTCTGATAAGATATGGAAAGTTTTCTTGGATGATCTCTTGGAATACTTGTTCCAGGCTGCTCTCATTCTCCTTAACTACTACAGAGATACCTATCAGTCTTAGGATCAGTCTCTTAATATAGTTGCACATCTCCTGAAGTCTTTGTTTCATCTTTTTAAGTTTCCTATGTTTTTAACAGACTGGGTTAGTTCCAGATTTTGGTCTTCAAGTTCTGAGATATTTGTCTTCTGCCTGGTTAATTCTGCTTTCCATGCTTGTCAGCTTATTGTTTATTTCATTTACTGTATTCATTATAGTTTTGCATCTCAACCATTAGTTCTTTCATGTTTTCATCTTGTTTTTCATGGTTCTTGTTCTTCTTTTCCATCTATTCCTTGATCTCTGCTTTTGTAATCTGAGACCAATCAATCTGGGTGTCCTTCATTGTTTGAGTTCTAAAGTCTATATACATGTAGACTGTCCTTTTTGGACTTTGTGTGGTGCCTGTGGTTTTTCTTCCTTTCTGGTGGGTTTTTTTTTCTCTTTACTTTTGTTGCTCAGTGAAAAAGGGAGCAGTTTTCACTTCTCTTTGCTCTACCCTCTATTCTCTCTGAATTAGTTCTATTTCTGGAGCTGAGTTAGAGCAGGTGAGCTATGTTACTCCCTTGCAGATTTGAGATTTGAATGAGGTGTGTTAGGGGCTGCCTAAATTCAAAAATGTGTCTGATGATCACAATGTTTGCTTATCAGTGTGTGGGCCTCCAGGGGCCTACTTTCCACCACCTTATAGTATGTCCATACAATGGGAGTGAATGTATCTCCCCTGGGTACAAAATAAAATAAAGGAAGGGAAAGGAGTTTATGAAGAGAGAATGTGGAGGGGATGACAGTGAGAGAATAAAGGAGAGAAAGAAAGAGATACAAACTGGAAAACAGGGAGACAAGCAAAGAAAGAGGGAAAAAGAAAGAGGGAGAGAAAACCAAACCATTTACTGTATTCATTATAGTTTGCATGTTGACAAAAACAAAAAAAAAAAAGAAAAAAAAGAAGAAGAAGAAGAAAAAGGAAGCACATAAACAAATAAACAAAATCCCCCCCAAATTAAAACCAATACTATGAGGAAATTTTCGCATTCATATACAGTCTTATTGAACAGAAAGAAGAAGGAGAAGAGGTAAAACAGAATAAAATGCCCACTTGCAACAAGCTGTATTAAAAAAAATACAGATACAGGAAATAAAAACAAAAACAAATAAACAAAAACCTCTAACAACAACAACAAAAACAGCAAAAATCTTACGTAATTCTTGAATACTCTCTTTTGGCAGTTTCAAGATTTCATGTTTCTTGTAGGAATGACCCAAGCACTGCTTCTCTTAGCTGGCAGTAGAGGGAGGGATTTGGAAGGGAGGAGCTTCCAAATTTTAAATCTGTCCCTTTGTTTACCCCTTGCAGTTGTGGAGAGCCTGGAATGTGTCCCTGACTGATCCACCTATGTTTAGCCCTTTCCGTGTGTGCTGATCCCAATACTGCCCACCTCAGTCACAAATCTGACAAATCACTGGGGAAAGGGTGTAGGGCCACTTTAAAACTCATCCCTACTCATCTGCTGTGAGTGGAGACTGGATTCTTAGGTTGCAGTGCAGACTACAAGTCCTCCAAGTCTAACCCCCTGTTTACTATCTGCTTATGTTCAGGTCTCTCCCTGCGTGTCGCTCAGAAAGTTGCCCATGAGTCTCACGTCTGTGGATCACTGGGAATAAGGATTTGGGGTCACTTTACTCACCACCATTTTGCTGGGATCTGGGGCAGGGCTGCCATGGCAGACCACCTGGGTCTCCTTGGCTGGGACTCTGGTCGGGTTACTCTGGTGTATTTTCTCACAGTTTGCATTGTTAGTGTCTGACCTGGGACGAAGACTGCAGTGGCAGTTGGCACCTGTTGCAGATGATCTTCACCATGTTAATTCTTTTTTTTTCCTTTCTGGGTGGTGCCATAGTGATGGTGCCTGCCTCTGGGCTGAAGAGCACCTGAGATCCAAGCAGATGTACAGGGTAGCTGCCTAAGCAGGAAATCTCGGTCCTCTCCATTCCATGTCTCCACTCAATTAGACATTCATACAACTTTTGCTGACACCCTAGGATGAATGCTGGTCTCTTCACCCTTTCATTTATGCAGACTCATGTACTCCGATCACCTCCATTGCCATCTTGGAAACAACCTGAAATAATCAACTATTTTAAAGAATCATGTAGTTCAGTGAAGGCATAAACAGATTAAAAGTCTTACAAAACCATGTATTTAGACAATAGCAGAGGCTGAAATCAAATTTTATGACAACATGAGTTATCTATAAATTAATCACAGTTAATTGGACTACCAGTGTTTGATAACAGTCTTATATATCTTGGGCTTGGAGAGTCTTCTTTCATCAGGTCAAGATGAAGGAATACAGATTAACAGACTGTTCACATAAACCTAAGATACCTTTTTGAAAATAGCATTTTAAATAACATCTACAGTAGTGAAATGTACAGGAATTGGTTACCATTAGTAAGGATTTATAAAAATGATTTTAGCTTTTCAATAGTATGATTATAATATCATGGAATCATGATTGTTTCACTGTTTTTATTTTATTAACATTTTTTAGCCTTGTTTCTCACGCCAGGTCTGGCTTTATGGAAATGCACCCTATAAAGTCTATATAGCTTCACATTCAGGGTTTCACACTCAGAAGAACATCATGCTTGGTTTAATGCTCAGCTGTCATGAAACTGTTAATAATTTTATCTCTGAATTTGCATAAGTTGAAATCCAACAGAAGAGTGCAGCAGACCCACAAACAAAGGAGATACACACAATATGGTTATCATCCTTCATGTCATACCACCCCATGCTCATTGAGCATCTATGAAGTCACCATGTACAGAGAATGCCAGAACATCCTCCATGGATGTAGGGGGATATCTAGTCCACTGGCATGGCTTTAAGGTATATCAAATGCTGGGTGATTTATGAAAGACAGAAGTTTATTCGGTTCATGGTTTTAGAAGCTGTACAAGAAATATGGCATCCTCATCTGCTTCTGGTGAGAGACTCAGGAAGCTTCAACTTCACAGCATAAGGAGAAGGCGAGTCAGTGTGTCACACAGTGAGAGAGGAAGCAGGTAAAGAGAGAAGAGCAAGGATTCAGATCCTTATGTCATCTGATCTTATTTTATTTTTGAGTTGTCATTACCTGCTTTTTGTTCATTTGAAACAAATGATTTCTTCTTAGAAATCTTTCTAGGACCTCCATTATGGGCTCATATTTGTGGACCTTTTTTAGTCTATACACAACATATCTGAGAATGCAAAACAAACAGTGAGATTAAAATAACTCAGTTATTATATTATTATGGTTAGGTTGATTCAATCAGCAAAACTAAGTCAATCTATTAAAAAGAATTTTAATGGGAAGTATCGTCTTTCAATAATCAGTAAAAGAAACCATGAATCATTTGGAAAGCAACCTCATTTATGTATCTTTTTCATTTATCCTAATTTAGCAGCTGCAAAAGAGCTGTGACTTAATAGTTTCTAGTTCACCTTGGGATCTAGTGTTGCAGGACAGACTATTTCTCATCCTCCTCACATGCTGTCATTTAGTATTTTTATTTAGCTTTGAAAGAGAAAGAAAAATTTTCAGCTCATGTGACAAAGGAGTAGTATCAAAACATAATTTTAACAATAGCTTTTAATTAGAATAAATCAACGATAATGGATAACAATAAAAAATGAACAACCCAACAGAAAAGAAGCAACTGAAGAAAAAGCTTTAATAGTCAATACAGTTGTGAAAATATGCTCAGCTTCACTATGACTCAGGAAAAAGCAAACTGAGACAATAAGGTCATACCATTTTATACACCAAATATTGGTAAGAACTAAAGATGATGAATGTTGGCAGGAATTAGGGCTAGTCTCATAAATTAAGAACAACTGCTTAGGGGAGTAAATCTGCAATTATTTTAATGTGCAAAGTTGAAGATAAAGGTCTTAGTTATTTCATTTTCATCTTGTTTCTTAACAAAAGTATTGAGCAATATGCATGGAATAACACATTCATCAATGGCAATTGTACGTTGCTACAGATACAAGAGTTCAGCAGAATTTTTTTTTACACTATCCCATGAAAATCAATGGACTATATGAAATTTACAATAGTGAATAAAATTTTATTTTATTTTATTTTTATATTTTAGCAACCAGTTATTGTTATAAACGAAGAGACCTAGAACTCAGTAGTTCCTGGGGGAAGGAGGGCATGCCATTCATGAAGAATTTTTCCCCAAACACCTCCCACTAGTCCCCACCTCCAATCACAGAGATCACATTCCAACAGCAGTTTTGGAGAGAAAACATTCAAACCATATGGGGGGGTGGTGTAGTAAAAGTCAAAGCAATACAGCTTGAGATTATTTTTTCAATTCTATTTTTATTTTAAAGATGTGGGATACAATTCAGGGTTAGGTAGAAAAATGATCATTGTACAGGTAAAGGTTGGCCCTCACTTTGGTCCCCACTTCACCTGGTTTGAGGTCTGATACCTTTATTGGTGGAGTGTGCCCCCTCCTCCCCTGGCAGTTTCCCACTACTGCTAATCCCTTTCTTGTAGCATTATGACAATAGTTCAGGGTCTGCTTATGAGTGAGAACATGTGGTACTCAGTTCTCTGTTTCTGTGATAGATCACTGAGTATTATAGGCTCTAAATTCATCCAAGTTGCTGTGAAGTTCATAATTTCATCCTTCTTTATGGCTGTGTAATATTCCATCATGTATATGTGCCACATTTTTTTTTTTATCCAGTCCACTTTCAATGGGCAGCACACTTAGTTTTATGTTTTTGCTATTGTGAATAATGCTGCAATAAATATGTGTGCTGCAGGTATCTTTTTCATAGAGGGATTTGAGTTCCTCTGGGTATATTCCTAGGAAGAGGATTGCTGGGTCATATGGTAGGTAGATTTTTAGATCTTTTAGGAATTGTTACACTGTTTTCTACAGAGGTTGTGCTAGTTTACACTCCCTCTGACAGTGCAGAAGTGTTCCTTTCCCCCCTCATCCTCTCCAGCATCTTTTGTTTTTTGAGTTATTGAAGATGGTCACAGGACCCCATCAAACTGAAGTGCTTCTGCAAATCAAACAGAGTGGGGAGTCTGCCCACAGAATGAGAAAAAAATATTTGTCAACTGTGTATCTGACAAAAGCCTAATATCTAGGATCTACAAGGAACTCAAATGTGCTGAAAAGGAAAAAGCAAACAGCCCTATTAAAAAGTGGACAAAAGATATGAACAGACAATACTCAAAAGAAGACATACAAGAAGGCAACAGATACATGACAAACTGCTCAGTCTCACTAATTATCAAAGAAATGCAAATTAAAACCACACTGAGATACCACCTAACTCCAGTCAGCCTAAGCATGTTAAGTCTTCTGAGTAAACAAAGCCTGCTGATAGCCCAGTGTGGCCACAGTTTCTGTTAATATCAGGGCTTTTCTAAATACCAAAAGGAAGTAATGAAATTTCAAGAAAAACTGATGACTGTGGTATCCTATCATATTCTTTCTTACTGATTTTCTTCTTCTGTGTGTGTTAAATACATATTGCTGAAAATCTTAGAAGAAATGGGAGAGAGGACAACTATTAGTTCCTTTTCTTCTGCCTCTCACCTTTGTCATCAGTAAGTCTAAGATAGTGATTGTTGGTAGAAGATGTGTATATCAAGAAGTGAAATAAAGATAATTGAGATAGATTTGGGCTGAGTTTCCACTGATTTGTTAAGAACAAAATAGCTATGACTATATAAACTATGGAATATGACTCATGCAATTTTGGTGAGTCTATAGTTAAGCTAAAAGTCTGATATTTTTAATTTGAAATCAGTGTTGCACATTACAAAGAGGATTGGTAAATACGTAATGACTGATTTTAATTTCTTTTTTACTGAAGAAACATTGAAGAGCAAATTTTAAAGTACCATTAGTTGTAAAAAGAGACCACCAAATAAATTTTTAAAAGCTTTATATTATAGTATCTTCAATGGCAATTTTTTCCTTATTGAATACAAGGCCCCACACCACATTTTCTTTCTTTTATTTTTTTTTAGTTTCTGATTATGCAAGAAAGTTTTTTTTGTTTTGTTTTGTTTTGTTTTTTAAGTATGCAGGTACAATTTAGGATTAGGTATACAAATAGTCATTGCACAAGTAAAGTTTGGGCCTCATTTTGGTCCCCACTTCATTTGATTTGCTATCAGATACCCTTATTGATGAAGAGTGTCTCCCACCCAGCAATTCCTTACCACTGCCAATACCTTTCTTATGATATTATGATAATAGTTCAGGGTCTGCTTATGCATGAGAGCATGTGTTATTCAGTTCTTCGTTTCTGCTATTGATCACTGAGTAGTATAGACTCTAAATTCATTCAGGTTGTTGTGAAGTTCATAATTATTTCCTTCATGTATATGTATCACTTTTTAAAATCCAATCCATATTCAATGGGCAGCATGGTTGGTTTCATGTTTTTGCTATTGTGATTTATGCTGTGATAAACCTGTGGGTGCAGGTATTTTTTTCACAGAGTGATTTGAGTTCCTTCAGGCATATTCTCAGTAGGGAGATTGCTGGGTCATATGAAGATCAGTTTTTAGATCTTTTAGGAATTGCCACACTGTTTGCCACAGAAATTGTACACTCCTACAAACAACAGAGAAGTGCTTCCTTTCCCCCACATCCTCTGCAGCATCTGATGTTTTGTGAGTTATTGATAAGGGTCATCATGACTGGAATTAAGTGGTATCTAGTATGGGTTTCATTTGCATTTCTTTAATGGTTAATGAAATTTAGCATTTTTTCATGTGTCTGTTGGCTGCTTGTACGCCTCCTTTTGAGAAGTATCTATTCATATGTTTTGCCTACTTTTTTTTAACTTTTAAATTTTTTTATTTTAAAATCGTGGGGTGTAATTCAGGGTTAGGTATACAAATATTCATTGTACAGGTACCCTTGATGAGGAAGTGTGCCCCTCCTTCCACAAGTAGATTTCCACTACTGTCAATCCCACCTCCCCTCCCCACAATTTCCCACTACTGTCAATCTTTTCCTTATAGTATTACGATAGTTGTTCAAGGTCCACTTATGAGTGAGAACATGTGAAACTCAATTCTTTGTTTCTGTGAACGATCACTCAGTATTACAGACTCTAAGTCCATCCAAGTTGCTGCAAAGTTCATGATTTTGTTCTTCTTTATGGCTATGTAATATTCCATTGTGTATATGTACCACTTTTTCTTTATCCAGTCCTCTTTTGATGGGCAGCCCAGTTGCTTCCATGTTCTTGCTATTGTGAACAATGTTGTGATAAACGTATGTGTGCAGGTAACATTTTTATATAGTGATTTGAGTTCTTCTGGATATATTCCCAGTAGGGGGATTGCAGGGTCATATGGAAGGTCGATTTTTAGAGTTTTTAGGAATGACCACACTGTTTTCCACAGAGGCTGTACTAGTTTACACTCCCATCAACAATGTAGAAGTGTTCCCTTTTCACCACATCCTCTCCAGAATCTGTTATTTTTGAGTTATTGATGACGGTCCTTCTGACTGGAGTTAGGTAATATCTCAATGTAGTTTTAATCTGCATTTCTTTGATGACTAATAAGGCTGAGCATTTTGATTCACTCAATTTTGATGAGTCTATAGTTACGTTAAGTCTGATTTTTTTTATTTGAAATCAGTATTGTACGTTATAAAGAGGATTGGTAAATACATACAGTTAACTGCCAATCCCTTAACTGCCAATTCCACCCCCACTCTCCTGACAGTTTCCCACTTCTGCCAACCCCTTTCTTATAGTATTATGATAATTTTTCAAGGTCCACTTATGAGTTAGAATATATGGTACTCTGTTCTTTGTTTCTGTGATAGATCACTGAGTATGACAGATCCTAAATCCATCCAAGTTCTTGCAAAGTTTATATGTTTATCCTTCTTTATGGCTGCATAATATCCCACTATGTATATGTACCACATTTTTAAATCCAGTCCAGCTTCAATGAGGCCGCACATTTTTATTTTGCACTTAACTCTTTAAATTGTGTACCTGACTGTGCTCAAGGCAACCTCAATTTTGACATTGTTAAATGTGAAATATGGTGATAAAATATCTGATTCTAAGTAAAGGTCTAAAAGTTATTTAATATTTCAAACTGTTTCCACATATTTTAAGTCTTTTAGTGTAGATAAACAAAAACACACAGATTAAACTTACCTTGAATACATGAAACAATAAGAACAGTTACTCGATTTTATTTGGTTCTGATGTGATTTTTCTTATTTCTTTTCTTCTGTTAGGTTTTGTTTTGATTTTATCTTTTTTTTCTAATTCTTTGAGCTGTGACAGAATGCTGTTAGTTTGTGATCTTTCTAATTATTTTGGATGTAGATATTTAATGCTATTAGATTCAATTTTAACAATGCTTCTACTGTGCCCCCCAAATATGGTGATTTTGTATCTCCATTTTATACTATTTTCTTATTTTTAAAATGTTCATCTTAATTTCTTCACCAAGATCTTTCAGGAGCAGGTTTCAAAGAAGCAAAAAACTGGTTCTTTGAAAAGATAAACAAAACTGATAAAAGTGATTCACAGCATAAACAGAATTAAAAACAAAAATCATATGATCATTTCAACAGATGCAAGAGGAGTATCTAATAAAATCCAGCATCCCTTCATGATAAAAAGCCTCAGCAAAATAGGCACTGACTATTCCTCAATATAATAAAGTCATATAAATCAAACCAATAGGCAATGTTATTCTGAATGGAAAAAAGTTGAACACACTAACCCCTCAAAACTGAAGCAAGGACAGGAATGCCCACTTTCACCACTCTTATTCAACATAGTACTGTAAGTCCTAGCCAGAGCAATAAGGCAAGAAAAAGACATAAAGTGTATTCAAATTGGAAAATCAGAAATCAAGCTATTTCTCTATGCTGAAAATATAATCTTACACATAGAGAATCCTAAAGACTCCTGCAAAAGACTCTATATAATAAATGAATTCAGAAAAGTTTCAGGATCTAAAATCAACACACACAAATCGACAGCACAGCTATATATCAATAGTGACCAAGCAGAGAATCAAATAAATAACTCAATTTTATTTACAATAGCAAGCAAACAGCTAAACTACCTAGAACTATATTTAACCAAAGAGGTAAAGAGCTCTACAAGGAGAACTATGAAACTCTGATGAAATAAATTACAGAAGGCACAAACAAAAGGAAAAATACCGTACACTTGTGGGTTGGAAGAATTAACATTAATAAAATGACCATATTAATCCCAAGGCAATCTACAGATTCAATGCAATCCTTATCAAACTACCAATGTAATTTCTCAAAGAATTAGAAAAAACAAACCTAATACAATAAGGAATCAAAAATGAGCCAGAATAGTCAAAGCCACCCTAAGCAAAAAGAAGAAAGTAGGAGGCACCACATTACCTCACTTCAAATTATGCTGTAAAGCTGTAGTAACCAAAACAGCACGGAACTAGTATAAGAGCAGACATATGAACCAAACAAACAGAAAAGTGAATCCAGAAATATAAACAAACACTTACAACCAACTGATCTTAGACAAAGCAGACAAAAACAGACACTGGAAAAAGGTCATGTAATTCAACAAACAGTGCTGGGAAAATTGGATAGCTACATGCAGAAAAAATGAAACTTGATCCCTATCTCTCGCTATATATAAAAATTAACTCAAGATGGTTTAAAGACTTAACTATCAGACCTGAAACCATAAAAATATTAAAAGAAAATCTAGGAAGAACTCTTCTGGACATCGACCTAGGCAAAGAATTTATGGCTAAAACCCCAAAAGCAAATGTAACAAAAACAAAAATAAAGCAGTGGGACTTAATTAAACTACAAAGCTTCTGCAAAGGAAAAGAAATAATCAACAGAGCAAATAGGCAACCTACAGAATGGAAAAAGATATTCACAAACTATACATCTGACAAAGGACTAATATCCAAAATCTACAAAGAACTCAAATCAGCAAGAAAAAAGCAAATAACCCCAATAAAAAAGTGGGCAACTGGCATAAACAGACACTTCTCAAATGAAAATGTACAAATGGCCAACAAACATGAAAAAACACTCATCATAGCTCATCATCATGGAAATACAAATTAAAATCACAATGAGATGTCACCTTATACCAGTCAGAATGGCCATGATTTTAAAAATCAGAAAACAATAGATGCTGGCATATATATATACACATCATGGAATACTACTCAGCCAAAAAAAAAAAAAAAAAGGAATTAAATCATCTGTTTTGTAGCAACATGGATAGAACTGGATAAAGGCCATTATCTTAAGTGAAACAACTCAGAAAGAGAAGGTCAAATACCACATGCTCTCCCTTACGTGTGAGAGCTAAATATGCATACACATGGACACCTGGAATAATAGACATTGGAGACTCAGAGAGATGGGAGAATGGGAGGAAGGTGAAGAAAGATGGGTACAAAGTGCCCTATTCAGGTGATGTTTGCATTAAAAGAGCACACTTCATCACTATGCAGTATACCCATATAACAAACTACACTTGTACCTACTAAATCTATTTTACAAATAAATAAATGAGAACAGGAAAAGTATTATTCAAAAGATGTTTTTATTGCCGTTTGAAGTTGGTTTAGTTCTCCAGAAACACCTAGTGTCACCAGTCTTACCTATAAATGTAACACATTATCCCACTTGGTGATGAAGAAGACCTTTTGTCTCTCAGTTAATACCTTTTATAGAACCGAGGTTGCACTGACTTCAGTCATCCAGGCATCATCCCCTTCATTTTTGTCTCCTCTTTGTACTGATTGCATAATTTCTCATTTAATGGTAGTTTTCAGGTATAGTATTTTTTACCTTTCGCCTCAATATAAGCAAAAATATCTATGGAAACTGTTTTAATACAGTAGTTATATTTTTGAAATGTGTTAAAATAAATATATAACATTCATAATGTTTTTTTAAAAGGTATACAAAGCTGTAGTGGTACATACAATCGAGGAAATCCCTTTTTCACTGGATTCCTTGTGAATATTATGATGAGAAGAAATGAAATTTAATTTGCTGACTCTTTAATTGTGAGGTTTTTTTTTCATTAAAAAAATGTGTTTTGCACCATTTGGCAACCCTCCCCATAATTAAAATCCAATGGACATTTCTGTGGAAAACATTTTATACTGATGATTTGTTCAAACAAAACCTAAATGCGATTGACTCTGTATCACAGTGCTGTAAGGGAGGCTTTACTCCTATCGTACAAGACAGGAAGACAGAACACAGAGAAGGTAAGTGACTTTCCCAGGGTCACACAGCTACATTCCCTGAAGAATCAGAACCTAACTGCCTTCACCTCCCAGTTCCCAGCTAAATACCTCATAAAATAATCTTTAATAAAAAGTGTCTTTAAAGAAAGTGTCAGGAGTAGTTTCCGGGGCTTTACCACACTGACCATCACTGGTGAAGTGTTCCACTTGGGCTCTTCTTCCTCGGTGTCCTTTAGGGCTCTGTACTGTCTCTTCTTTCTCTATTCAATTATTGTCTCCTTCACCACCCACCCCTGACAGTACCTACCATCGAGGAGAGAATTCTATATTTCAAGAAAAGCAGTCCCATTTCCTCCTTCAACTGAAAAGTTTTTCAGGCAATTCATTTCATTGATGGGCAGCTCTTATGAAAATAGACTTCCTTTTAATTTTCAGCTGCAATCTTTTTCCTTGAAAATTTCCCCTTTGGTTCCTTTTTAGTTTGGGAGGGGGGTAGGAGGAGTAACACCGAGTAAATGGAGTTAATGCACATCACTTTAGCTCTCCCCTGCTGAATACACTTACTCTGTGCTCCTGCACCCCCTCCAAATTAAGTCTCCGCGTCCTGTTCTTCCAGAGGGCAAGGTCATCAATGCATCCTACAGCTTCGCTTCTTATTTTCTCTGAGCGCACTCTCATCTCATCCAGGGAACAGTATTTTTTCTCCAGATTGTAAGAAAATACTGCGCTCATGGTCACAAAGGCTTTGGAATGGATTGGTTTTCAACAAGTATGAATTATATTTTGCCATTTGCTAAGGACAAGCCCGACAGGGCTGTGATTTACATGGCAATCGTGGACAGCTTGCCCGCAAGCTTCAGCTGAGCCTGTTTTGAGGAGACAGTTAGCTAATGAAATCCAGGAGAATGACATTAACTAATTTGGGGGGAATTGCAACATCTCCAAAGAAAATGCAAATGCATTCATTTTTCCTGTAATACCCAACACATGCTTTGTGCATGGTTGGAAAGGGGACTCCACTGCTCGTCTTGTGTGTGTGGATGTGAGCTCACAAATACCTGCCTTGCACTTTCACAGTCATATTTTTCTTGCTTCAAAAAGGCAGGTGGTTTCTTTCCTTTTATGTTAAATGGCCTAATGCAAAGCTTTAAGTAGGTCTCAGAGATGAATAATTGGAAGACTAACTCTTTCACTATCCATTAATTGGCAATTTGGCATTTCATTGGAATATTAAGCTTGACATGAAGACACCTTTATCTGCCATATGAATTCACAGTTTTCATAAACTGGAAGCATTTCTGCTGCTGTGGAAATCCACAGAGGAAAGCACTTTTTCGTAGCAAAAGAGTTCAACCAGAGGCCAATCTTCGAATATATGTGAGGAAAGAAGAGAAAGAGGAAAAGAAGAAATCTTGCTGTTCCATTGGACAGAAATAAAAATAGCTGTGAATGTTATCATTTTCAAATTGCTACTAGGAATGAGGTGACATGATCCAAATACCAAACAGCATTGACGGCAGGATGCAGAAAATCTGGAGAGGATTTGCCATAGGTCTGTGGTGAAGCAGTGAGACAGACCACTGTCCTGGGGGCGGGCAACCAAAACGGCAGGGCTTCCACCCACCTACCCATCCAGCCAGCACGCCTTTGCAGATCTGTCTAGAATGGAACCAGTCTCCCAAGTGTGCCTGCCAAATTGTGTGGACATTAAGGTAGGGGGATGACACAAACATTTCCCCAAACCAAGGAGACATAAATTCTGGTTTTTCTATCATGGAAAAAGAATTGAACTTGTTGCTTACGATAATAACAATAGAACATCTGCCTTTTTTGTTTTATTTCAGTAATTTGAGATTCTCAGCACAGCCCTCTCTTTTAATAATGACAGCTGATATTTAGAGTTCACACAGCCTCTCCTATAACCAATGTACTATATAAAAGTATGAAAGACACAATACTAAAATTTAAATTTAAAATAAAAGGGGCTGCCCCCATTTCTCTAAAGACCCCATCTGTGTTCAGGATCTCCTATTCTGAATCCCCCCCCCCATACACACATATAAACTATCAGGATTTAGGAATAAAATCAAAATAAAGATTTAGATTGAACTATTCTTCAATAAATTGAAAAAAATTGTTTATAGAGTGATAGAGTAAAAAGTGACATAAATGTTTGTGAGGGCTGATACAAACATTTTTCTCTTTCTTTTAGAAGCTTGTGTAGGCATCCCTCTGCACTGAAGGAGCCGACTGTCAGTATAGATTTAACACGCTGTTTCCTGCCACATGCCCAGTACTGTGTTAAACAAATCTTCAAAAGCTCTCCAGACCTTATCACTCATCTTTTTGAGCTTGAAATTCTTATGCCAAAAGAGGACAGTACTTTATCAAACTACATGATTTAGAATATGAACACATGCAAATTACAGTTTTAACAGTGGAACAGTCCTATCTCTTTACTTTCTGTATCATGAACCTGACCCTCAAATATATGAGGGGACTTGAAGTTATAGTGTAGCACATGATAGAACCGGGACCAAAACTAGCCAGTTTTTCACCTTTTGATTCAGTGTTCTTTATACTCTCAAGGCTTCTGGGGTCTCATGTTCAAAACACTAAGGTGTGTTTTTCCTAGATATTCCAAAAGATACTCAGTATGAGTGTAGGATTGAAGAGCAGTGCTAGGTAAAGCATTTCTTGGTTGAAGAGGAAATATCCATGGCAGTCCAGTTTGCCAAACTCATCAGGGCACCAAGTGTATGTTGAAGAAAGAAGTGGAAAACCCGGACGTCATAGCCTGAAACGGACTCACCAACCTTATTTGCTACCCACATCAGCAGCAACAGGTAAGTTCATCATTTAGTTCCAGGTACCCTGGCCCCCAAAGTGGGTTTTCCCTACCTTTCAGGTAGGGAACATGTGTAAAGAACTTGGAGCGATTGAGTGCGGAATTCCCATCTGCTCCCATGACTCAGTGGTGAGCCAGAAGCGTGGTTCAGGAGGTCTTCACGCTTGCATGTGCTCAGAGTTTGGTTAGGACCTTTGGGAGTTGTAGCGTTTATAGTTGAAGTGTCACAGAAATGCAGGTGATTGTGAGGAAAGAGTGAAATCAGACAGAATGGACCAAAGGTATTGGTAATTTAAGTGATGAGACAGAAAAATGGTAATTGGGATGCAAGTTAAGGAAAGAGGCTAGAAGTAGAAGGAAGAACTGCTACTTCTACTATTTGTGCACCAGGTAGGCATTCAGTCGCTTTTGTCAGGCCACTGGCTGCCTATCATTTAGGTAGGGAGGTAGCCATCAAGGAAATTACCACCCTATTAATTTGTCTATGATCGAACACTACAATTGGTGGCTTCAACTTGGTTGCTTCTTCAAGGCATTTGCCAAGTTCCTTTACAAAGACTTTCTATTTTGCCACTCAACATAAAGTTTTGTATCACATGTACTTACAGACTAGATAAAAATATGTTATAGAGTTCCAAGATCAGTAACACACTAAATTCACTCTCTCTGTCTTTTTGCAGATGTGTTACTTGCTTGGATGCTCATAGTGAAATTCTTTTTTTTTTTCTTTTGTGTTGAATGTTAGTCTTCTAGCAACACATAGGATAGATCATCACAATTTTTTTCTGGACTTTGAAATATTATATATTAAACTTCTCTCTTAATTAAATTGAAAGTGTAAGATCCTATCAGAAGCTTAAACTACAATTTTACTGGATGTCATCCAGCAATCTAAATTTTTATTTTGTTTTGATGATGGCTATAATCATCAACATTTTCCTTCTCTTTAGGTTCATGCTTTTTTTCCTCTGCATGGGTAATTAACATATGAAATATCAACTAATGGACTCCAAATAATTCCCAAATAATTATTATCTCATTGAACCAAAAAAATAAGGCAAATAATTGGTCAGACATTATATGAGAGAAGAGGTATGAAAAAAAAAATTACTGAGAAGCAGCCCCAAGTCAGACTGTTCAAATGCCTGCATTCACATTTGATATTGAGCATGGCCATGATGTGGCTTTCTGTCTCCCTCACTTCCAGGGGAAAATGCACTTTGGAACACGTATTCAGCATAGTTGTACTTATTGGTACATATGTTCCCAATACACCATGCTATGTTGTATATAAAGGATCTCATAGGTTAGTAAACTGTTGCTGAGTCACTTATTATCTTTCCCAAGGTTTGCACTAATAAGTTTTCTAACACATGATTTTTAATTCCCAGACTGAGAAGCAGAGCTCTGCAAAGGCAGTGGTGCAAGCCCAGCTGGCCAGGTTCCAGAACATTGAGACTGAACATAGGCAATGCTGTCTAACAATGGCGTGTTGTTCCTGCCGCCTTGACAGCTGCTGAAAGATTTTCTATTATTATCCTACTTTAAAAAGTCACAGCATAATGAATTACTAGCTCTCAGTGTGGTAGCAATGTGTGAACTACTGTGGAGGCAACTGTATGTTCAGCAACATCTGGATTACAGGTGTAATGATGTATGGTTGTGTCTTTACTTAATTAATGTCTAGAGAAACACATCCTGAGTTAAGTGTTTGCCTCCAAATTTTTAGTATAGTGAGAAAGGGAATCACATACTTGTTTTGAGACTGACATTATGGAACCATCCAGCCAATAAGGAAAGAAGGAAAGAAAGAAAGAAAAAAGAAAGAAAGAAAGAAAGAAAGAAAGAAAGAAAGAAAGAAAGAAAGAAAGAAAGAAAGAAACCCATTTGAAAACTCAAGTGACACTTTTAAAGACATTAAATGAAGATAATTTTGTCATTGAAATCACATTCTCCTAGGTAGACAATGAACCTGTTGATGGACGTTGTCAAGTTTTTGTTTAGAAGTCCAAATAAGAAGGCGATGAAAGCTAGGAATCTTTTCCTTGAAAAATGCACAGCACATACATTCTGCATGGAATTTCAGATTTTTCAGAAACTCTCTAATTATCCTGTTTTCCAAATACTTCTTTTAAAGATATTTTTTAAAAATGACCGGCATGCTTTAACTTAACAAATGTTCAAGTTAAATTTATGACGGAGCACAACTACAGCTCTGGTATCCTGGATCCCAATCCAGGTCCTTTGGTTCCTTTAAAGCAGGGGAGCTGTGGGAAGGGAGGTTCCATGGTAAAGAGGAGGCAAGCACAGGGGCTCCACATGGGCTGCTGCACTTGCCCTCACGAAGACTAAATGGGCATCCTTGTCACCCTTTCATTTGCTAGTCAACCAAGAGAAATAAGGACTAGGCTCTGAAAATACAACCAGACAATTCTCCTGATGGCAACCTCATATGTCATTATTGTTCTTTAAGGGAAACGATCTAGGGGAATAAGAAAAAAGTGCAGAAAACTCAAGTGATGAGAAAGATCAGGCTTAGAGACTATTAAAGTATTTTATACAACTTAAAATTAAAAGGCTATAGATCAGGGAACTTTACACCTATGGCAGCATGTTTTAATTTTTTGTCATTCACAAGTACTTCTGGAGATTTATAGAAGAGTCTCTTCTTCATTTCTCATTCCACAATGTGGTTCCAATTCATCTAGCATTTTTTTGTTTTCTTTTTTTTTCTTTTTTTTACTAGAAATATATGGGGTACAATTCAGGGTTAGGTATACAAATGTTGATTATGCAGGTACCCTTGTTGATGAGGTATGCCTCTCCCTCCCCTAGCAGTTTCCCTCAATTGCCAATCCCAACCCACCCCCCCAACAGTTTCCCACAACTGCCAATCCCTTTCTTATAGTATTGCAATTGTTCAAGGTCTGCTTATGAGTGAGAACATATGGTTCTCTGTTCTTTGTTTCTGTGTTAGATCACTGAGTATGATAGACTCTAAATCCATCCAAGTTGCTGTGAAGTCCATACGTTTGTCCTTCTTTATGACTGCATAATATTCCATTGTGTATACGTACCAATTTTTTATGAAGTTCATTCAGTACCTGTTTGTTGACTTAGAGAAAATTATCTTCCCTTTGATCTTGGGAGATGAGACTAAGTTCCTCGGGAAACACTAGGAAGCATTTATCATACTAAATCTGCTGGCCTCCTTCACAGAATATATTACCTCCTCTATCTCCTCTCTTAGCTGAATCTGTTCTTTGTGAAATTCTTTATCATTCTTCCTAAAGTATAATTCTAGTCATGGTACCTACTACCTCTAATCAAAATCTATAATAATCATATATTTCCTATCACATAAAGCCCAATGCCTCAGTTGGAATTGAAGTCCTTTTGCAATAACCCCAGTTTATGCTAGTCACATGCCTCATTAACACCACATGAATCAATAGTCCAAGAAGACTGTACTATGTTACAAAGAAATCAAGCCTCACAATACTTCCTCTTTTTAAAATATTTTCCCTTTCTCCTTATTATCATCTCTCAGAATGCTATTTATCCTTCCTGATTCACTTACCTTTAAAATGCTGACTAATCTTCAAGATTTATCTTAAAGTCCGTCTTAAAACCCTATGAATTTTTTCCTGGCATCTTACCAAGTGGAATATCTTCCTATTTTGGGAAAGAAACACACAGACAAACACAAACACACACATATATATTTAGTTATTTATGTTTATATACTTCTTACACTTCCCCTGTTCTGGGTCAAATAATGTGTTAGTCTTGCACCTGTGTAATCCATAAAACTTAATATAGGATCTTGAGCATATCACTAGTACTTAACATTATTGGTGCATTTAATCTTCATTACTAGCATGTGAGGTTGATGTTGTTAGTAACACTTTGTGTGTAAAAAGGAACATCAAGAGGTAAAGTTAATTCATTACATGTGTTGGTTTCAAGTCCTAGGTGTGCTCACTCCACCTTGTCTTTGTGTTGGAGTGAGGTTTCCATGATTGTTCAAATGACCAGTGCAATGAATTACTCCTCCCACAGACTGGCTCGATACCTGTGGCTTGCAACTCTCTCTCAGAGCCCAAAAGTATCATGTGAGGGATACGCTGTGCTATTGAATAGTTTCACCATACTAACTTTTAGATATTGTATAATTAATTTCCTCACTTAAAAAAGGAAGGAAGGAAGGAAGACAACTATGGACAAATACAGAATCAAATTTCAGAAACTGCATTAACAGAGAAAGTTCTTCTTGTCTGTGTTTTGGTAATTCAGAGTCATATATGCAACTCCAGAAATGCCATTTTACCTCTGTTTTTACTTGATAATCAATGTTCCAAGAGCATACACGAATGCTGGGGAAAAAAAGAACTCACTGAATTTCAAAAATCCTTCATAGAGACAGGGAAATAATGACGACCTTTTTTGGTCACAGTCTATGACTTACGTAATTGGAAATCAATAGTTAGCTTTCTCTTTTTTATTTTTATCTCATTTTCCTCCTTCATTATCTCTAATCTTCACATTCTGAAACATAGGTTTTATCATCGCCATTTTACTTATATAAGAAAACTGAGAAATATGCCTTTTGTCATACTTATTAAGTTGTCCAATTTTAAATGATGAAAGTAGCTTTTGAACTAGACTATGCATTTGGAATTGGAAAATCAAGTATGCCTCATAATATGGTTATACTTTTGCAACTATATGTTGCTGTATTCAAAATTAGCATCATAATTTTAGTAAAAACAAGAAGAACCTAAAGTTGGAAATAGACAAAATTGAAACTATTAAAGTGATCTTGATAACACAGCTTCATTCTCTTTTAAATTTGTATAGATTCCAAAGTAATTAATACACAAATTTTCTCCCCCAACCAGTTAGATATATAAATAATATGATGTAAGACTTAGTTGTTTTTAAGTATTACGAAGATATAAAAATTAAATGGCCATATCATGGATAAATGGAATATGAAAATACAAGAAATTATTTACTCTTCATTCTACAATTAAGATAAGAAAAATAAATGTGTAATTAAGATCAATCATAAACCAAACACTATTGTATTTTCGTATCTTCTCACTCTGTAATTACCTTGTCAGGTGAGGACACTAAAGTTCCAAGAAGTTAAGAAACTAATAGGTAGAAAACTCATACAAAACCCCTTGAACTGTGTTACACATATAAAGACAAGTGTGGGCGCTCACATGCACACACACACAAACACTGTGCTGGATTTCAGGCTACATTTTTGCTGCTTCAACCCCAGCTCTCTGCTTCATGCTGCTGGGCTGAGACCCTTCAAATCACATTTTTTCTTTTAACAGTCAGATTGATGTTAGGCTTTCCCATGTAGACTCCTGGAGGGAGGCTGGAAGGCTGGAAGACTGGACTGCCAGGACGAGGCTTGCTCCCCACTCTTTGGCACCTGCAGCGTCTTTATTCCTTGACATCAACAGCCAGCCACAGTGAACAGTTTCTGCAGGATGTCAGAACTACCCCTCTTGTTGCCTCAGCCACTGGGAACTCATTGGGGGTGTGACCTTCAGAAGCCTTCTCCTGCCATCCGTGGCACTCAGACTGAAGGGTTGGGGACACTCTCGACAGGTCTTGTATATTTCCTGAGTCCCACCTCTAAGTTTCCAAGTTTTAATCATGCGATCCTTCCCACTGCCTTTCTACCCTGGAATTAGTAGCCTTTTTCCACAAAAACTCAGGATATCCTTTCTACCTTCTTCATCCTGGTTATATGTTGTTTATATCAAATTCTGACTCAAAGTGACAAAACAAAACAAAGTAAGGTTTTATGCCCAATTAGAAAATGACTAATATACTTGTATATGAACAGAAAACCTTCTTTCATCCTTGTTATGGGAGAGGAAAGAATCAAATGGAAAAAGGGGTCTGGAATATGTTCCCACGTTTTAGTCCTAGACCTGCTCTTTGCTTGCTATGCTAGCTTAGGTAAGTCACGTTAGCTGTCTGAGCCTCAGTTTCCTCATTGTTTAAAGTACTCTAAAAAACCATGGTCAGATCGAGTAGTCCTAAAAGTATTTAAATAAATTAAATGACAACATGTAAGCAAAGGATTCTAATACTCTGCTACTCACTGGTGGCACACAGCGGGCTATCGACAAATTCACCAAGAACAGCAGCTACTATCGCCAAGGCTTACAATTCCTATATTTTCTTCATCAGTGAAGGGCACTTTAGTTACTCCCATGTGGAAATGGGTGGTTAGAAACAGAAAGTGGAGCCCAGAACTGCACTGAGATGAAGTGGACCCCAGAGAAAAGAGAAACAGCTTCCCAAGGATGATAAGCAAAATGCTTCTGAATTTAACTGTTTGGAAAAGCAATTTTATAACTATGACATAATGGTGAAGTTTGATTCTCTGATGAAAAGATCCTATAAAATATTATTCCGACTACCAGTTTTAAGATGCATTTTATAATGTTTGTGATTGGTGATTTACTACTTATGAAAGTATCTTTGCATAATATAGAAATTACACATGAGCTATCACTCCTCCAAAACTGCAGAAAACAGTGCAATAAGGCACCCAATATACTGTGAAAAATGGTGCTTTTACTAAGAATTATCATTCTAGGAAGGTTACAACTTGGGTAATTCCACAGACCCCTACTCTGTGCCTGCCACACGTCAGGATGCTCAGAGCTCTGTGGAGAAGACAGTCGCATTAGTCACTTTGTCACTTGTGCCAGCTTCCCCATTCATCACCTTTAAGTCCCTCCTCCACAGTAGAACAGAATGTTAGACATTTATGGGAGTGGGATCTTAGTTGGGGGCACTTCTCTGAAATCCTAGTAAGAGCTGTAGATTCTCACTTTGCAAACAAGTATGCCAAATTTTTCAAATGCGTTTTGTTTAGTTAAACAATAACTTTTCTAGAAGTTCAGATGTTAAATCAAAAGATAGATACCATGCATAGGTAGTTTAAAGGCAGTCTGATTGCATAAGTAATTGAAAAGTTAATAGTTTTTACATTTGTAAATAATGTTGAAATAAATCTTGTTCATAGAAAATATCTATTTGTTTTATGTACTTCACCTTTTACCAAGTAAATTTAGAGGTAGCAGATAGAAAAATGTCCTTATACAAACTATCCACCAATATAAAAGAGAATCATTGAATTTTGAAGGCACAGAATTTTATGCATACAATGGTTCATTTTGCAAACAGAAAAAAAGATGAAGACCACCAAAAGTAAACATCTGACACTTAACCTAGAATATACACTGTTATGATTATTTTAAAACTGCCACCACCATGTCTGAAATATTTTTAATTGTTTACATTTACATAGTCATATAAGCTAATTTGTTATTTGTTTGCTTTCATAAAGAGGGTGTTACACAATCATGAATCCAAAAGGTTACTTTTTAAAAATGTTACATTCAGGAGGTACATATGCATATTCATGACATGGATCTAGAGTGTAGTGGCAGGGATTGAGTCTCAGGTGGCCCATTCCCCAGATGGTGAACACTGTGCCCTATAAGTAGTTTCTGAACACCAAGCCCCTTCCTTTTCCCTTGTTATAGGCATCCACCATTTTCATTATTTCCGTCTTTGTGACTGCTTAGCTCCCACATATGAGTGAGAGCATGTGATTTTTGGTTTTCTGGTCTTGAGTCAGTTTACTTAAGATAATGATCACCAGCTCCATCCATGTTGCTACAAAGGACATGAATTTATTCTTTTCTTTTGGCTGTGCAGTATTCCTTAGTGTATATATATCACATTTTCATTATTCACTGATTGGTTGATGGGCATTTAGGTTGATTCTCCATCTTTGCAATTGTGAATTGTGCTGCAATGAACATGCAGGTGCAGGTGTCTTTGTTGTAAAATGACATCTGTTTCTTAGGGTAGATACCTAGCAGTGGGATTGCTGGATCAAATGTTAGATCTACTTAGTTATTTGAGTGATGGTTATACTGCTTTCCATGGAGACTGTACTAATTTACATTCCCATCAACAGTGCACAAGTATTCCCTTTTCTCCACATCTGTGTCAGCATTTATTGTTTTTTGAAAAATAATCTTCATTCTGACTGATGCTAGGTAGTATGTCATTGTGGTTTTAATTTGCATTCCCCTGATGATGAATTATGATGAGCATTTTTTCATATGTTTGCTGACCATTTGTATATTGTCTTTTGATAGATATCTGTTCATGTTGTTTGCCCACTTTTTAATGAGGTTATTTGATTTTTTTTCTTGCTGATTTGTTTGAGTTATTTGTAGTTTCTGGATATTAGTCTTTTGTCAGATGTATAGTTTGCAAATATCTTCTTCCATTCTGCAGGTTGTCTATTCACTCTGTTGATTATTTCTTTTGCTGTGCAAAAGTTTTTTAGTTTAAGTCCCACTTATTTACTTTTGTTTTAGTTGCATTTGCTTGGGGGATTTTAGTCATTAATTCTTTGCCTAGGCCAATATCCAGAATAGTTTTTACTGGGTTTTCTTCTAGGATTTTTATGGTGTCAGGTATGACATGTAAGTCATTAATTCATCTTGAGCTAATTTTTGTATATGGGGAGCAATAGGGATCAAGTTTCATTTTTCTGCATGTAGCTATCCAATTTTCCCAGCAGCATTTGTTGACTATGACATTCTTTTTCCATTGTATGTTTTTGTCTGCTTTATTTAAGATCAGTTCATTGTAGGTAGTTGTTTATATTTCTGAATATCTATTCTGTTCCGTTAGTCCATATGTCTGCTCTTGTACAATTTCCATGCTGTTTTGGTTACTACAGCTTTGCAGCATAATTTGAAGTGAGGTAATGTGATGCCTCCAGCTTTGTTCTTATTGCTTAGGATTGTTTTAGTTATTCTGGCTTTTTGTTGTTGTTGTTCCATATTAATTTTAGAATTCTTTTTTCTAATTCCGTAAATGTGACATTGGTAGTTTGATAGGAATTTCTTTGAATATGTAGACTATGGTCATTTTAATAATATTGATTCTTCCTGTCTACGAGCCTAGGATGTTTCTCCTTTTGTTTGTGTCCTCTTCAATTTATTTCATCAGAGTTTGCTAGTTCTCCTTGAAGTGATCTTTCATCTCCTTGGTTTTATCCCAAGGATGCAAGTGTGGTTCTTCATATGCAAGTCAATAAACGTGATCCAGGACATAAACAGAATTAGAAACAAAAATCATATGATCATTCCAATAGATACAAAAAAGTATTTGATAAAATTCAGCTTTTCTTTATGATAAAAACCCTAAAAAAAGAGTCATTGAGGGAACATTCCTCAAAATAATAAGAGCGATATATGGCAGACCCACAGCCAATATCATCCTGAATGGAGAAAAGTTGAACACATTCTCCCTCAGAACTGGGGCAAGGCAAGGATGCCCACTTTCACCACCACTATTCAACATAGTACTGGAAGTCCTAGCCAAAGCAATCAGGCAAGAAAAAGAAATAAAGTGTGTCCAAATTGGAAAAGAAGAAATCAAGCTATCTTTGTATGCTGATGATATTCTACTGTATCTAGAGAACCCTAAAGACTCCTTCAAAAGACTGGACTTGATAAATGAATTTAGTTTCATGGTACAAAATCAACACACACAAATTAGTAGCACTGCTATACACCAATAGCAACCAAATGAAAAATCAAATCAGTAACCTGATTCCATTTAAAATAGCAGCAAAAAGCTAAGTTATCAAGGAATATGTCTAATCAAAAGGTTACTATTTTTATTTTATTTGCTTGTTCCTTTTTAATGCTCAGACAACTTGCAACAATCGCATCCTAGAAAGGACTGTTCCAGGTGAGTTCTCTGTTTATAAAGTTATTGCCTACAAATTTGTTACCTTTCCAGGTTGGATGGAAACAGTAGAAATATGGTAGCTCTGAGTGTAATCTCACCCAACCTGAGCAGAAAAGAAAAGATGAGGGGAGGTTCAGGCAGAGAAGAAATCTACCAGGAGATAAATGTCAGAGCAAACAGACCTCAGGGACAGTTGAGCTTCAAGAACACTGTCATGCATACTGTGAATCCCCAAATCTGAGAGCAGACAGTGTCAAAGCTCAAGTCTTCACATTTGCAGAGGTAATTTGTATTTAATACAGTACTTAGTCAGCTTGGGCTACTATAAGAAATATACCATAGACGATGTGGCTCAGATAACAAACATTTATTCCTCTCAGTTCTGGAGACTGGAAGACTGGAAGTCAAAGATCAAGGTGCTGGTGAGGGCCCACTTTCTGGCTCATAGATAGCACCTTCTTGATGAAGCCACACCTAGTAGAGAACAGAGAGAGAGAGAGAGAGAGAGAGAGAGAGAGAGAGAGAGGATAAAGGAAGCAAGCTCACTCATGTCTCCTCTTATAAGAGCATTGATTCCATTCATGAAGGCTTCACAATCATGATCTAATCATTTCACAAAAGCCCCACCTCAATACTGTCAAGTCAGGGATAGGATTCTAAACATGAATTTGGGCAAACGCACTCAGTTCATACCACTACAGGTGACAGTTGTCTTTTCTGCAACTGACAAACCACCTAGACACAAATGCAGACTACTAGAAGTACAAACACAGATCTAACTCTGCAACATTTTTCTAGAGAAGCAAAGCCATAGATTTAATGTTTCATTGGCATAGTCTTCCTCTATTTCTTGGTTCCTAACAGACAACAGCTCTTAATTTAGAAAGCAGCATCACAAGATCAATTCTTCTGTAAAGAGAAAGAAAATTCCACTAAGTTCATCTACCAACAGGATACCTATGGTTTGGAAATTGCATATCCTTCTTTCTTTGACTTCATACTTCTTCTAAATGCAGACATCAAATTGATCAAAGAGTTCTATTAAAAATGTGAATAACTCATTAGCACTTACACAATTCTAGTAAAAATTTAAATCACAGGTACTTTTCCTTCTGAGACTCAGAATCATCTGTGGCTTTTTTCACTTAGACTGCAGGCAATGAAAGAAAGAAAACAGAAGAAATAATTTAAAAGAAAATCTTTCCAATGGACTTGATTTCTTGACATTTTATTTACTGATCTAAACTATCAAGATTCTTCACAAATAGCTCTCTGAGCACCCCAAAATGAAATTTGTTAATTTTTATTTTATTTTATCTTATTTATTTATTTTTTTTTGAGTTGGAGTCTCACTCTGTCGCCCAGACTGGAGTGCAGTGGCCTCAACCTGCTGGGCTCTGGCGATCCTTCTGCCTCAGCCTTCCAAGGAGCTGGAACTACAGGCGCGCACTGCCACATCCAGCTAGTTTTTGACTTATTGTAGAGATGAGGTCTTGCCAAGTTGCCCAGGCGGGTCTCGAACCCACGGGCTCAGGCAATTCACTCACCTCAGCCTCCCAAATCACGGGATTACAGGCTGAGTCACCGAGCCTGGCGAAATTTGTTAATTTTTAGTAAAATGCATTTAATTTGTAGCTGGCATTGTTCCCTTCTTTTTCATCTCTTAAGATTCAAGTGTGAATACTACTCAGGTTATTGCTGTCAACAATTAATATATTTAAAATATGAATAAGAAACAGTGCAGAGAAAACAAAACCAAAGAAAACCTACATACAAGGAAAGCTTGTAGTTACTATCATAAATTCATTGATGTTTTCATTCAAATTTACCCTTGAGTGTAAGATTTTTTGCTGGCTCCACAGTGGCTGGTTGGGCAGTATCTGGTTGCCATCTGTGAAAGGCGAAGTTATCCTTCCTGCACAAGCAGCATCTCACAGGACACCGTAGGCTGAGGCTGTGCAGTTCATCTTGAAATTCATGGCTTCACATCAAGATGGATTCTGGCCTGCCATGGCTATCCTTAGGTGTACATATCATCTCCCTAAAACTGGCTGTCAAGAATAAAATCTATGGGCAGTTACTCCCTTCAGATTATAGTGTTCTTCAAACCTACACTCTAAAAACTAAATCAGTGAGTTCTGCCATGGTTTTTTCAAGCATCAGCTTGAGCTTACTGTCTACAGTTTGCATGAAGGAGTTTTCCTTCTTTCCTACTATTTTTTCAAAACAAAAGTTGTTGCGACAGTGTTTCCTATGTCCCTGGTTTGATGACCCATAGGATTTGGCGTTCAGGTAATGGTCAAACTCAGAATTAGAACACTAAATTTTAGTCTGCTGGGATTCGGGGACTGATGGTTGACATCTATAACCTTCATTTTCCCATTTGTATAATTTATTTTAATAAATAAGGAATGAATATGGTCTCTTCCAGGCATGGGCTAAGTGTTAATGATATAGAGAAATAGAGTTCATAGGTTAATTTATTAAAGGAAATAAACAAGCTTTTGGCAGTTTTCATGTACTTAATACTATACAGGTTGCTTTTTTGCAGATGTTATTTTTTTTTCAACTTTGCAAACGAATTCGTAGAGGTTAGGTAACCTATTCAAGGTCCCTAAGCAAGATATTAATAATTGAGAGAGTCTGAATTTGCACCCACGTTTGTTTAGGAGCAAAAATTTGTCATATCCATTAAGTCATATTCTAAAATGAGATCTCTTCCAGCGCACACATTAAAGTCCGAGGCTTTAAGCAAGATATTTTCTATCTCTTCAGACACTAGCAAAGTTGGATGTTGTATATAAAATTTCCAATTTTCTCTAGTGTCAGCATTATACTTCTCAGGTTAGTGAAAAAAACTAATAGCTACAGCTATTAAATCATAATGATTGCGAAGGTGTTTTGCAGTTTATGAAAGTTACTATAGATTGATCCTGCTGAAATCCCTATTTATTTCTCTTGCAGTGAGAAAGGATAAACAGAATTGCTTTTTGCTAGAGACAGAAGATTATATTCTCATCTAAGGGTGAATACAGTCGCAGCTGGGCCTTTATAATTGTGACTCATTTTAAATGCCTCGTTATTAAAACTGGATTGTTTTGGATTGCAACTTTATTCAATTGAGACAATTATGTGTTCTGTGTGATTCAAATCAATGATTTTAGGCAGCCGTTGATTATTTCAGCTTAATTTGTTGTGCCTTTTGCCTTTTAAGACAGTCATTGGATATCAAATTCTGAAATTAGATTTTAATTTCCTTTTGTGGGAATTTCACATGTATATTGCATTAGTTTTCATAAATGCCATGATGCTTTTTCTCTATGTGAGTTTATGCATCAGCTCAGAAAATATTGATCCACTGAGAGCACAGATTCACAGACTATATGCAGAAGCATATAAGTCTTCTATAGAGTAAAGATGCACTATGGCTTTGGGACAATTAAGTATAAACTATGTCAGGATTTGCTGTTTGTGTCTACTGTCCCAACTCCAGAACACATTGATGGAGAAATCCCATTCTTCCGTGGGTTTTCTCTTTTCTGTGTTTTATAGGAACAAGTATTCAGAAAATAGTGGAAGCTCTAGGAATTGCTGCCAGAAAAATGAAGTAAATATGTGTCCTAGTAGGTAAAAACTTCCCAAGCCCTGCTCTCCAAGGGTTGATGGTAATGCATGATACACAGTGATGATGAAACGTATTCCTGTAAACAAATCTTGTCTCCAACTTATTAAGACACCTGGAACCTTAAATGAGTCTTATGGAGGCAGATAGGTCCCCACAGCATCATTTGTTTTAGAAGCAATTTCAACTCTCTATCCACAGTCTGTTCCCAGCCACGCCCTGGGGGTTGGCAATGAAATCAGTACCTACTTGTGCAAAATGATGATTTTTATTTTTCAAAATACATAAAATCACAAGAGTGTAAAACCTACCTAGCATTGGGATATCTATGCTTTATAATCTATGGTAGGTCTTATATGATGCTGGAAAAAAATAGTATGATGGATGAGATGGGAGGAAGAAGGGAGGAAGGGGAAGCATCAGTATAGATCCAGTGTAGTGCATAAATTTCTAAAATATTCATGTGTCTCAATTATCAGCTTTGCTTTAAAGAAATGCAACTGAAACAATAGAGGTTTTGTACAGATTATAGTCAGCCTAATTGGAATTTGAATCAATATGTGTCTGACTCCCTATTTCATACACAGGCTAACTCCTAGATTTTGAAACAGCAAGTATGTGTTGTAAATGATATGCAGAGAATATCAAAGTTGTAAGGGGTCTTGGATATTATGACCTCTAAAAGTCCTTTTCAACTTAAAGGATATATGATTCTATGGTTGATTGAACTTACCCTGGGAGATGAGAACTGATGATGTAAGAAAGATATTAAGAAAGTACCAAGACTTAAAACAATAACAACAACAACAAAAAACTATTTCTGTTCTGTACAATTTCACATTAAGACCAAGAAAGTCCCATAGAGATGACTCATTGCCCTAGGGAATCATGCAATCTAAACCAGAAATTAATATGCCTGTACCTTCAAAACTAGAAATCTGAGTTCTCTGTAACAGAGAATTGCTCATCTACCCCAAAAATTGTATCAAAACAAGGAATGTTTGACTACTATGTAAATATGGTCAAAGAAAAATTAATATATGCTGAAAATCATCTCAGTGATTCCAATATGCATACTACCAACTTCAGTAACATGAGCTGTAGTAGCAATATCTAAACTAGGAAATTGATGGCCTCAACAAATGTACAATCTGAAAAACAAGCCTTGCATAAGCTTTTCATTATAAACCCACATGGATTACCAAGGAATCTTTATCATAGGAAGGGAATAATTGCTCCAACTTGAGGTGGAGATGGCTTCAGTGTGGAATCAAAGTTTGACTTTGTTTTACTCTTTAAAATATGGTGTTACCACTTGAAATATGAGATCTTCTGGGAATTCTTAGATGTTATGTGAAAGTTCAGGCTATTTTACTGCTTGCTAAAATTTTTAATTTGCAGATTACATTCTCAATCTAGAGAACCAATAAAATGCTGAATGAGGAGGAAGACAACCCACAATTCTCACTGTGGTTTAATTAATTTTATTTTGGTTGCCCTTGCCCAAGAAAAACTTATCTGGCCAATTAATAATGTTTTGTATGATGTAACAGATCAGAAAACAACTCTTACACTCACATCCAGATTTGCCTGTGTTCTGTCTCCTCTGACACCATTCTTATTCAGTTCCTTATTACTCCTTTGGGCCTTTGCAGTAGTCTGTTGATAATACACCCAATGATTTCCACAAGAATAAAGCCCCTATAAATGTAGTTTCATAACAGTATGCATTATACCAATTTTCTGGAATAGAGTAGGGGAAAAGCACAGTACTTTACTCAGAAATTATAGAATTATTTTAAGCTTTATAGTCTGATATTTAAAGTTCCACAAAAACAATCTCATACTACCTGTATAGCCTCCTTTCACCTACAGTTTCAGATGCCATCCATATTATCATAACTTCCAAATCATAAATCCAGACTTTTGTTATGTTCCAGATATAGTATTATCTATTTTAGATATTCAAAAAACAATATCATTTAAAATTCTTATAATTTTGTCCCCAAGGATGCTCTTCTTCCTGTGTGATACATGCAAACATCAATCCATTAACATAAACCAGAAGTCAGCTGTCAAAATCCTTCATTTTTTCCATTCTTGAGCATCCGTAGACACCCTGTATCATGTTGTTCCACATTTTTACTCTCACTCTCTACTGTCTTTATTGCTTTGTATGCCCATTGCCGACATTCCTGTCCTAGAACACAGGAACATAGGAGGTTTCTTAATTAGTCTATAATCTTACCCTCTATAGTTATAGCTATTTCACCCTCCACCAGAGCAGAGTTTCCAAAATGCAAATCTCAACTTGGCATTCAGACATGGTCTAAATATCTTAATGAGATTTTATCTGAAAGCCCAAAGTCATTTTTTCTTTGCAACCTGTTATATACTCCTAAGCTCCAGCTACTTTGAACTTTTTCAAATTCAGGAACATATCCTTAATTATTTGAGATAAGCATTCATACATTTTTCTCCCTTTGCCTGACATACACACCCCTGGTAATCCTAACCACTCTTAATATGTCTTCTTAGCAGTAATTTCCTCCAAGAATTATTTGGTGACGCTATAGCTAGATCAAAATTCCCCTTTCATGTTTTGCCAGAGCATCTATTCTTATCCTACAATAACACTTACGCAATATTCATATTACCTATTAATCTGCTTCTCTCTTTCCCTACTGAAAAATAAACCACCCAGGGATAAAGTTTTAAGGTTTGTTCACTGATGTATTCTTAGCATGGAATATAGTACCTGAAATACAGAAAAGACTCAATATATCCCTTTTTTGAACTGAGTAAAATACTTATTACTTCCAAGGGTTTATAGCTGAAAATCATTTTTTTCTATCTTTACATAATGATTTTACTTGTTCTCAGAGATCACCAGAAATGTCTGAACAGTGGTTTACATTTCTTCTCCTCTCAGAAGTCCGTTCTGAAGACACGAGTTTATAGTCATCATTGTCTTTAAAAATCTTCAGAACCTATTTTTTTAAACTTGTTTTTTAATATGTGACCTTTTTCTCTTTCTCTACCTACCACATAATAACAATCCTCTATAAGAAAATGTTATGCTTTCCATCTCAAATGAATAATGGTATGGTTTGGATTTGTTCTCCTCTTTGGTGTTTTGGCATCTTGATTTCCAAATTCTTGTGTTGATGGCCTTTGGAAGTGGTGTCTTTTGGAGGTGATTAGGTCATAGGGATTCTTCCCTCATGAATAGATTTAGGCTGTCATCACAGGAGTGTTTTAGAAGGGGAGAGCTTGGCCCCCACTTCCTCTCTGCCTCCCGTACTTGCTTCTGCCTTCCCTCTTCCGGCCATAAGATGACCCTCAGCAGGTAATGGCCCTATGCTCTTGGACTCCTTAGCCTCTAAAACAGTGTGCTGAATAAATTTATATTCCTTATAAACTACCCAATCTATAGTATTCCATTATAGCAACAGAAAACAGATTAGAACAGACAATAAAAAAGACTTGCTTATTGATCAAACGATTCTAAATGACATGATATTTTTCAGAATTAGAAGTACCAATATAGATTATCTGTAACCCTCAGAACATTAAAATAACACAGCAACCAAAAGGTTCTAGTATATTTGTTTTGCTTGTTTCTGAGCCTAAAATATATTAATGATTGCTTATTTGTCTTTTGATTTCCCATTTGTAAGCAATTGAAAGTCTACTGTATGATGACACTTGAGCCCAGAGTAAGCAGACATATTTTACTAATTAGCTAAGATATATTTTGGAAAATCAGCATAACATTGATTTTTAAAGGTGATCCCTACATTCACTGTGGTCCAAGAATCCCAGCGCTAACTCAAATGGAAAATCTGCAGTTCGGTTTCACTCTTTTCACTGAACTTCAATGCCACATTATGTAGTGCCAAGCAACTGAAAATCCTCCAGCAATCTAGGAAATCAAATCAACTAGCAATCAAACTGATATCAAAAGATGTCATATGCAGATATCAATAAGAAATCAGTTCTATCTTTGATGGTACTAAAAAACATAATTCTCACTAGAAATTTAATTCTTGACCCATTTTTCTACATTAATATGTTTCATGAAAATTCAACTTTTTGCCCATGTTATGAATTAATTTTAATCAGTGAAGAAACACACATGGAGCTGCTTTTTATGTTGAGTGAATATATGGTAATAAATAGGGAATAATTATATTTCTTACTGTCAACTCATTCTCTCCACTTACATGTTTCACAGACACCTAAATTCAACATGTCTAATTCAAGCTTATCATCACCCTTGCATGTACCTTACCCATACACAAAGTCAACCTTCACTTTTCTCTAATGATCTCTACTCCAATGACTCACCACCCCAAGGATAATAATTAGAAGTTGGAGTTGATTGAAAAACCTGATAAATTTTTGTTCAGAAAGTATATTTTCAAGGCAAATCAATTATAATAAAGTTTATTAAATTACCTCATGCTTTACCTACAATAAAAACTTTTCTGAGTATTTCTACCTTCAGTTTTTAATTTACAGTATGCTTTTTTCCCAAGGAAAAGATGCCTTCCTGAGTAACTTTTATCTTAAATTTTAACTTCCATTGTGCATGTCATTATTTGTGTTGTTTCTATTAAGAGTAGTTGTATTTTTTTCAGTTCAATTGCATAGTTTCAAAGTGTTACCACAAGCACTTTCAGCATAATTGCCAACATAATTTTCTAACGTTTTTTGCAAATAATTAATATTCATAATGTCTATTTCAAAAGACTCCTTATATCACTTTCTTAACAAAATTAATAAGAAAATTGAGATTGAGTTCCCTCTGTTAGTCCAAAATTTCTTCATTGTCCAGAACCGGTCACTGTATACAAATCAAATGCTTCCTTACATGACCACACATTTTGCATTGCCATGATACTTCCTGGTGCCACTGGCAGCACAAGAAGTCAAGCCCTGGAATAGAGCACCCTTCAAGTGAAAATAAACATCAGTCTCTTGTTCTGTACAGGAAGTACACAGATGGCTATATGAAAAAATTGATAGCACCAGAAATGTCTGAACAGTGGTTTACATTTCTTCTCCTCTCAGAAGTCCGTTCTGAAGACACGAGTTTATAGTCATCATTGTCTTTAAAAATCTTCAGAACCTATTTTTTTAAACTTGTTTTTTAATATGTGACCTTTTTCTCTTTCTCTACCTACCACATAATAACAATCCTCTATAAGAAAATGTTATGCTTTCCATCTCAAATGAATAATGGTATGGTTTGGATTTGTTCTCCTATTTGGTGTTTTGGCATCTTGATTTCCAAAGTCTTGTCAAGAAACTGAACTGGGTCAAGAAACTGCAAAGATGTACTCTGAAACTTTAAAAAATGTCAGTCAAACATATATACTTAATACACATTTATGTTAAATACTTCAAAGACAAAGATTCATAACTGAAACATTAATTTATAAGTCTTCTGTTTCCAAATACAGCTGTTGTGTTAAATAAGCACAATTCATGCAATGAAATACAAACACAATTTTATTTTTGTCTCCCAATGTCCCTTTAAAATGATACTGCTACTGGTTGAAAATATTAAGAGATTCTATGCCATGTTCATCTTTAATTAATGGACAGTGCTTTTTCACTTAAAATATACTATTATTTCAGAACTAGGAAAGAAATACTCAGACAATCATTATCATTAGGTTGTCTAATAGAAGATGTGCAAAATCTATGTGCTTTAAGTTATAAAATAATAATACAAATAAAAATAATCTAAAGAAATAAAGTTATTAATATTCTTAGATTGAAAGACTAAGTATGGTTAAGTTGTCAATTTTTCCAGAATTGAAGTATAGATCCAATGTATCCCAATACAATTTCTAGAATAATTTTAACTTATATAGTCAAACTATTCATAAAATTAATTTAAAGTCCCCCCCTCAAAAAAACCTCAAATACATATAGGAATTTTGCAAAAAAGAAGAAAAAAGTAGTGGGAAAGTCTTAGGGGAGAGAGGGTGGAATTGACAGTTAAGGTAAACTGCTAGGAGAGGGAAGGGCAGACAACGTAATGATAATGATTTTCTGAGTATCTCTTAGTTCTGAAATAATAGCATATTTTAAGTGAAAAAGCACTGTCCATTAATTAAAGATGAACACAGAAGGCATAGAATCTCTTAATATTTTCAACTAGTGGCAGTATCATTAACAAGGGTACCTGCATAATCAACGTCTGTTTACCTAACCCTGAATTATATTGCACATCTCTATAATAAAAAAAAGAAGAAGAAAGCTGCAGAGCACACACTTATTGTAAAGCAACAATAATCATGCCAATGTGTTACTGGCTAAATTGCAGACATAGGGATCGATGGAACAGAATAGAGTTCGGACATAGAACTACAAATATGTGGTGAATTATTATTTGACTAATATGTAAATGTCATTTAATAAAGAAAAGATAATATTTTTCATAAATGATGCTGAAACTATCAGACATTAATAAAAACAAAAGACTGTAGTCCATACTTTCATAATATAAATAAAAATTAACTCAAAACAGTTCATAAAATTAAATGTAAAACCTGAAACTAAAAATTTCTATAAGATAATATAGAATAAAATCTTTATAATCTTAGATTAGAAGACTTTTTAGATATAACATTAATACACTAAAAATAAAAAATGACAAACTGAACATCATCACCACTAAAAATCACTGTACTTTGAAAGACCCCTGTTAAGAAAATAAGACAAACCCCAGACTATGACACAACATTTGTAAAAAACATTGATAAAGGACTTGTATTCAGAATGCATTTTTAAAAAAACTCTTAAAGTTCGATAAAAAGGGAAACAAAACTCAATTAAAAATGGGCTAACAATTTTGACAGATAATTCATACATGAAAATATAAAGATGGCATATAAGTACATATAAAGATGCCCAACTTCATTATTTATCAGGAAACTGCAAATTAAAACAACAGTAAAACACCACTGCAGACCTATTAGAAAGGACTACATTTTTTCTTTTAAATAAAAGGAATTTGCATGAAAATACTAACGACTGACAAAGAAATAGAGCAACCAGAACTCTCATTCATTGCTGGTGGACATTTAAAATGTTATAGCTATTCTGAAAATCGTTTTGGCAGTTTCATATAAAATTTAATACATTTGCCATTTTTACCCAAGGAGACCACTTTTAGATGGTATTCAAGATAAATGAAAATGATCATACAAAAACCTGCACATGAATGTTCAGGACTCTTGACAAAATAATTTTAAAATACTGAAAACATCCCAGACTTTATTTTGCTAATGCAAAGATAAACAGTGGTGCATTTGTAGAGCATAATCTATCTTATTAATAAAAGGAAAAAAATTACTGATCTTTTTTATTTTAAATATGTGGGATACAATTCAAGATTAGGTATAAAAGTAGTCATTGCACAGGTAAAGTTTCAGCCTTCCTTTGGTCCCCCCGTCACCTGATTTGAGATCAGTTATCCTTATTCATGTTATGAGGCCCTCCCTTCCTCTCCTAGCAGTATCCCACTACTGCCAATCTCTGTCTTATACTATGATAATAAATGCTTAGGGTCTGCTTATGAGTGAGAACATGTGTTACTCAGTTTCTTTGTTTCAGTGGCTGATCACTGAGAATTATAGACTCTCTACATCCAAGTTGCTGCAAAGTCCATATGTTTTTCATTCTTTATGGCTGCATAATATTCCATCTTGTATATGTGCCATATGTTTTTATCCAGTCCAGTTTTAATTGGCAGTATGACTTATTACATATTTTTGCTACTGTGAACAGTGCTGAAATAAACATGATTTGAAGGTATCATTTTGGTAGAATGATTTGAGTTCCTCTGGGTTTATTCCCAGCAGGGAGATTTCTGGATCATATGGAAGTAAGTTTTCAGTTCTTTTAGAAATCGCCACAGCTTTCCATAGAAGTTGAACTAGTTTGCATTCCCACCAGCAGTGTAGAAACTTTCTCTTTTCTCCACATCCTCACTAGCATCTGTTGTTTTTTGTTTTATTATTGATGGCCATTCTTACCCAGGTTAGGTGTTATCTCACTGCATTTCTCTAATGATTAGTCCCCACACTGGGAAAAGATTCAACAAAAAAAGAGAACTACAGACCAATATCCCTGATGAACATAGATGCAAAAATTCTCCACAAGATTTTACTTAACTGGATCCAACAACATATCTTAAAAATCATCCACCATGACCAAGTAGGCTTCATCCCTGGATTACAGAATTGGTTCAACAGCCACTAGATCATAAACATAACTAAATACATCAATGGATATAAAAACAAGAACTATATGATTATATCAGTAGATGCAGAAAAACCTTTTGATAAAATCCAATATCCCTTCTTGATAAAAAAAACCTTGAAGACCCAGGGATAGAAGGAACAAATTCCAAATAGTAAGAACCATCTATGATAAACCCACAATCAGCATATTGATAAATGTACAAAAACTGGAAGCATTTCCCCTGAAACTGGAACAAGACAAGACTGCCCACTCTTACCCCTCTTGTTCAAAATAATGTTGTAAGTCCTAGTTAGAGCAATCAGACAAGAGAAGGAAATCGGGGATATCCAAATAGGAAAAGAGGAAGTTAAGTTATCCCTCTTTGCTGACGATATGATCCTATACCTAGAAAATCCAAGAGAATCTGTCAAAAACCTCCTTTCATTGACAAAGAGCTTTAGCAAAGTCTTAGAATACAAAATAAATGTGCGAAAGTCAGTTGCATTCTTATACACGAACAGTAAACAGGCAGAGAAACAATTTTTTTTTTTTTTTTTTTTTTCCGTGAGAGATCACACAGTATTATAAACTCTAGTTCCATGAAACAATTTTTTTTAAATGATGGATCCTTTTAACGAAAGGTATGAACATTCAATGCATGATGCAGAGTGAAAAAGTAGACACTCAAAAGACTCCAGATTATCTGATTTCATTTGTATGACATTGTGGAAAAAACAATGCTACTGGGACTGGAAAAATACCAGAATTGTCCAGGGGCTAGGAGAAGAGAGGTCTTCCCTAGAGACAGGCAGGGGCAGTTTTGGTGGGTGTTGGGATTGTTTTGTCTTGATTGAGTCAGTAGTTACAGGTCACTGTGCAATGGTCAGCATGCATAGAACTCTACATGGGCACAGCCAATTTTTTTATTTGTGGACTTTATCACAAGAAGCCTGATATAGCAAACTCAAGTATTTAATGATGTGAAATTGAAGGACGTGGCAGGTGTATTTGGCTCCACAAATGTGGAAATATTCACACGGTGTAGAAAAAGAATCTTGAAGAGGAGAGAAGCTTTTTACAAATCTCAGCATTTTACAAATTTTAGCAGCCTCAGAGGAAGTGGAGTCTTGAAATAATGTAGCTATATTTTCTAATTTGCCAAGGAAAAATGGCTAATAAGAAAGCAATTAAAAGGAAACACTCCATATATGGCCAGAAAAAGATCATTATTCTATGGAGGGCTTAATACAATTGAATTTGCAATATCCAGTTCACCCCTGAACACTATGGGCTTGCGCTGTGTGGGTCCACTTACAAGTGGATTTCGTTCTGCCTCTGCCACCCTTGAGGCAGCAAGACCAGCCCTTCTTCCTCCTCAGCTCAAAGTGAAGATGACAAAGAATGGAGGTGTTTATGATCAGCTGCTTCCACTTCATGAATGTAAATATATTTCCCTTTCTTATGATTCTCTTAATAACATTCATTTTTCTGTAGCTTGCTTTATTATAACAATAAAGTATATAATATTAATAACATACAAAATATGTGTTAATAGACATTTATGTTATTGAAGGCTTCTAGTCAACAGGTTATTAGTCGTTTAAGTTTTGAGAACTTAAAAGTTTATGCACAAATTTTTGACTACATGGAGCATCAGTGCCCCAATCCCACATCGTTTAAGGGTCAACTGTACATAAGCAACATCACACAGGAAAATCAATAACCAAACCAAAATGTAATTAATTTAATATACAAGTAGTATTTTTTTTTTTTTTAATGAAAGGAGTCCTCTGGTACTTGACAAAATTCTGAGATTGTGGTAATACCCAACTGAAAGGTAACTACACTTGTATGAGAGGGTTATTTTACAGAACATTAAGTCATCTGTAAAAAAATTATCAGTAGGGGATGTATTCATTTTCTAGGGTTGTCTTAACTCATACTGTCACTGGGTGGTTTAAAAAACAGACATTTATTTTATGTTACATTTCTGAGGTTAGGAGTCTGAAATCAAGTTTGGTTCTTCTGAAGACTGTGAGGAAGGGACTTATTCTGGGCCTTTCTTCTTCACTTGTAGATGACATCTTCTCACTATGTCTTCACATTTTTTCTTGTTCTATATGTATGTCTGTGCCTACATTTTCCTTTTTTAAAAATAAGAACACAGATATTGGATTAGGACCCATGCTTGTGACCACATCCTAAAGTGATAATTTTCTTCTTTTTTATAATTTTTGTACTTATTCTTATTTTTTATGGTTTCTTTTTTTTACTTTAAAGATATGGAGTACAATTCAGGAATAGGTATACAAATAGTCATCATACAGGTAGAATTTGGGCCTCATTTTGGCCCCCATTTTTCCTGGTTTGAGATGAGGTACCTTTTTGATAATATGTGCCCCCACTTGCCAGGCAGTATCCTGCTACTGCCCATCCCTTTCTTATAGTATTATGGTAAATGTTTGGAATCTGGTTATGAGAGAACATGAGGTGCTCTGTTCTAAAGTGATCTTTTTCAAAGAACTCACCTCCACAGAAGGTCTCACAAGGAGATACTGGTGTTTAGGACTTCTACATATACATTAGAGGGACACAATTCAATCTGTAACAGGGGACTTCTGCACAGCTGAAACAAAGAAATGGCAGGGCTGAGCTTAAGAAGAAAAGTGTGTATGTGTTGGGGCTGTATATGGGGTGTGGAGGGTATGTGCACACATGTGCATATGTGTAGTGTGTGTGTGTGTGTGTGTAGTGTGTGTGTGTCATGTGTATATGTATGGAGGGTTTGTGGGTGTGTGTTTGCATCTCATAGATCCAGCAGACTCAATTCTTTGGCCTTCCTTTTGCTGATACAGCTACAACTATGTGCTGGTTGACAACCAATTCAAGTACTAGATAAATGCTCCTTTTAAAGAATGTCTACTTTGTCAAACACACTGTAAAATATATCAATAAAAAGTATGCAATCATGTTTCTGTAATATACAGGGTATTTAGAATATAGTTGAAGAAAAAAAATCTAGACAGGAAATGGTAACCCATAGTAAAAATCATCATGTGAAAATGTCAGACACTCAAGAAACAAACAAGTAATTTAGTGAAATAGCATAACTTTCAAATGAAATAATGACATAAGAATCTATAAAAGATATAAAATTAGAGCCAGACCTTATAAGAAATATCAGTAGAGTTTAAATAGGGACAAAATGAGAAAAAAAAATAAAAACAAGAATTTGAAGTCAAACAGACTGTTTAATTTCTCTGCTCTTCAGCTCTTGTGGTAGAGATTTTTCCTTTATCTCCAAAGTCATGGAGTTGCCCCTGATTAGCGGTGGCTAGCTCACCATGTGCCCTGGTTTCCCTTGGCTAGATGCAGTTACAAGAGTAGCAATGACATTGCTACTTCCTGTTTTGGCTCTGGAGACACTGGGCACTTTTTCAATATGATTTTCTTCCTTTTCTTGAGAGCTGAACATGAAAGCATGGAGATGTTAGACTTCCATTTTTGATGACTTGCAAAGGGAGAAGATTCTTGACATTCAAAAGTGATTTTATTGGAAGCCATCTTTGTCACCAAATGACTGAGCAAAGTAGATTCCCTGCCATCTGAAACATCCTCCTCAAGTTTTCTACTTTATCTGAGCCAGTTCTCATAGTTACAACAGCTAGCCCTTACTCCATAAAAAGTGTTGTCTGTGTGTTAAAATGACATGTGGATCTTAGAAGATAGTACGTGCAGAAATGCTTTAAATGCTATAAGACAATTTTGCAATTGGTGACTCCTGGTACATGGAAGAATAACAGTAATTTGGCAGCGTAGTTCAGCATAGTGACTGAAAATAAAATAAATGATCAAAGTCAATCCCCCACAAGTTTTGATATAGAGTCCAAATAATCATAAAAGATATAAAATCTTGGTAATAATATAGTAATGTTAATAGTGATTCTTCACTAAATTTAGAAAGGCATTTTGCAATTTCATCCTCATAATATACATATTAAATAGATAGGTAAATAGGTTCTTCTGATTGGCAGATGAGCAAACTGGAAGACTGAATAGTTAAGAAAACTGTCACCTATTGTGGTTAACAGTTTGTGGCAGATCTTAAAAATGTACTCCAATACCTTAACATTCACTCCCAAACTCATTAACTCTACTTCCTTGCCTGCTTGAACTATGTTAGGAGGAGCAGATCACAAATGAGCTCAGAAGGGTTAAACTCTAGCCAGTAGAGAACTTTAAAACTCTATAGACCTAAAAGTATAATTTTTAGAAAGTTTTAAACTATATGAGACTAAGAATTTTCTGTTTGGCTTATGATTACATGATTATTTGTAAGGCTGTTCAAAGAATTCTGTAAATGATGGTTCTAGCCTATAGGAAATCACAGAAAAACCTTTATATACATGAACATAAGACCCTTTCTTTCTTTCTTTCTTTCTTTCTTTCTTTCTTTCTTTCTTTCTTTCTTTCTTTCTTTCTTTCTTTCTTTAAAAACATTTTTTATTATAAAATTGTGGGGTACAGTTAAGGGTTAGGTATACAAATGTGCATCGTTCAGGCACCCTTGTTGATAAGGTGTGTCTCCCCGTCCCCAGACAGATATTGACTCCCGTTAATCCCACCTCCCTTTCCCTCCCTGCCCCCCCATTGTCAATCCTTTTCTTATAGTATTATGATAGATGCTCAAGGTCCACTATATGAGTGAGAATATGTGATATTCAGATCTTTGTTTCTGTGAGAGATCACTCAGTATTATAGACTCTAGTTGCATCCAGGTTGTTGCGGAATTCATGATTTTGTTCTTTCTTATGGCTGCATAGAATACCATTGTGTATATGTACCACATTTTTAAAATCCAGTCCTCTTTTGATGGACAGAGTGGTTGCTTCCAGGTTCTTGCTATTGTGAACAATGCTGTGATAAACATTCATGTGTAGGTATCTTTTTGTTAGAGTGATTTGAGTTCTTCAGAGAATATTCCCAGGAGGGGGATTGCAGGGTCACATGGGCAGTCAAAATTTAGAGCTTTTAGGAATTGCCACACTGCTTTCCACAGAAGTTGCACTAGTTTACACTCCCACCAACAGTGTAGTAGTGTTCCCTTTTCACCACATCCTCTCCAGCATCTATTATTGATAATTGCCATTCTGACTGGAGTTAGGTGGTATCTCAGTGTAGTTTTAATTTGCATCATAAGACCCTTTAATACCAGGTAAGACAAATTTATCTTTATTTTTATGGGGATGCCTATAAAAATTCTAAATTAGTAAGTTTTTCTTCTAAACAATCATTTGCAATGTTCAAAATACTTTATATTTCTCTCAGATACAAGCTTTTCAATTGGAAATACATTCAGAATGTTTAAAAAGTCCCCAATAAGAATTAGCTTTTTTATCTTAAAATGCAAAAAGTATTGAGAAGACACATTTTCCATAAAGATACTTCATTCACTGAAAGGACTGATGAGACAGGGAGGAGGCTCTGGCTTAGGGGATGAAGTGGCTGTCAGAGTAGGGATGACCTGTCTGCACAGGCTCCCTGGGACAGTAATGGATTCATTCCTCTGCTGACCTGGCTTACACAAGGGAAAAACTTGTCTTGGATATCTATAAAATAGACAGCAATTGTCTCTATCACAAGATCTTAGATACTCCTGAGGAAATTAAGGAGTGGGTTTTCAGATGGAGGTGATTTATAACTCAGAGAGGAGACAGTAGGCTAACAACATCATCAAGGAGACAGTAATAACTTAGAAGAATGTACAAGCCAAGGATATAATCTTATAAAGTCAACAGTAGAAGTGGACTCAAACAAATGAATAAATCCATGGAAGTACAGCCCCAGGATCAGGGTTGTTGGATGTACTTAAACAGAATTAAAGGGAAGCTAAAAGACTGTTGACAAGACCACTGGATGAGAAGAGAGAGAGAGAGAGAGAGAGAGAGAGAGAGAGAGAGAGAGAGAGAGAGAGAGAGGAGATTGAAAATGAAGGCATGTTTATTATGTTACTGGTGTTAGGAACACAAAATCCTGCTTCATAGATATTGGACTGTTTTTAGAATTTCTTATCAATTTATTTATTTTAAAGAAGGGAGTACAATTTAGGAATAGGTATAAAAAATGGTCATTGTACAGGTAAAGTCTGGGCCTGACTTTGGTGCCCATTTCGCCTGGTTTGAGATCAGGTACTCTTATTGATGAAGTGTGCCCTTTGCTCCCCCACTAATAGTGGTAGTGTCCCACTATTGCCAATTCCTGTCTTATAGTCTTATAATTGTTCAGGGTCTGCTTATGAGTGACTACATGTGGTACTCAGTTCTTTGTTTCTATGGCAGATCACTGAGTATTATAGACTCTAAATTCATCCAAGTTCCTGTAAAGTTCATAATTTTGTCCTTCTTTATGGCTGTGTAATAGTCCATTGTGTATATGTACCATATTTAAAAAAAAATCCAGTCTACTTTAAATGGTCTTCACAGTTGGTTCCATGTTTTTTGCCATTGTGAATAGTAATGCAATTGTTGCGTTATATAGAAGTTAAATTTTTAGATCATTACACTGTTTCCAGAGAGGTTGTGCCAGTTTACTCTCCCACCAGCAGTGTAGAAGTGTTCCTTTTTTCCTGCATCCTCTCCATCATCTGTTAGTGTTGAGTTATTGAAGATGGCCATCCTGATTGGAGTTAGGTGAAATCTCAGTGTAGTTTAAATTTGCATTTATTTAATGATAGTGAGGCAGAACATTTTTTCATGTATCTGTTGACTGCTTATATGTCTTCTTTTGAGAGTGTTTATTCATATCTGTTGCCCAATTTTTAATAGAGCTTTGTAAAAAATTTTCCACACATTTGGGTTCCTTGTAGATCCTAGATGTTATGCTTTTGTCGGATATACAATTGGAAAATATTTTTTTCCATTCTGGGTGCTGTCTCTCCACTGTCTTGATGGTTTCTTTGCTTTGCAGAAGATTTTCAGTTTGATGAGATCTCACGTGGTCTCTTATCTCTCTTGGCATGGGCACTTGGGGTTTTGATCAGGAGTTGGTTGCCAGTCCCAGTTTCCATAAGGGTGTCTCCTGCATTTTCTAAGGTTCTTTTAATTTGAGGTTTTACATTTATGTCTTTGATCCATTTAGAATGGATTTTTGTGTATGGTGTTAGGTAAGGGTCTTGTTTTCATATTCTGCATGTAGTCAACCAGTATTCTCAACACCATTTTCTGAATAAATTCTCCTCTCCCTAATGGTTCTTATTGGAGGCTTTGTCAAAGATGAATTGATTGAGAAATTGGGATTTTGCTTCTTGAATCCTCAACCTATTCTATTGGTATTTGCCTGTTATTTTACCAATACCAGGCTCTTTTGATTATTGATCACTTATAATAAAGTTTAAGGTCTGGAAGTGTGATACCACCCACTTTATTTCTTTTGCTGATGATTGTTTTGACTATTCATGGTCATTTATGTTTCCATATAAATTTCTGTATTGTTGTTTTCTGGTCTGAGAAAAATGATGTTGGTAATTTAATGGGTATTGCATTAATCTGTAGATTATCTTGAGTAGGATGGACATCTTAACAGTGTTGACTCTTCCAATCCATGAGTATGGGATATTTTTCCATTTGTTTGTGTCTTTGATTTTTTTGAGCAATGTTTTGTTGTTTTGTAATTCTGATTGTAAAGGTCTTTCACTTCTCTGGTTAGGAAGATACCGAGGTATTTCATTTTTGTTGTTGTTGTTGTTGATGTTGCTATTGTAGATGGTATTGTACTTTTTATTTGGTTCTCTGCCTGTTAGTTGTTGCTGTATAAGAATGCAACTGTCTTTTGCATGTTGATTTTGTACTCTGAGACTTTTCCAAGGTTGTTTATCAGTGCAAAAAGGTTTTTGACAGATTCTCTTGAGGTTTCTAGCTATAGAATCATATCATCAGCAAAGAAGGATAACTTGACTTCCTCTTTTCCTATTTTCATACCCCTGATTTCCTTCTCTTGTCTGATTGCTCTTTCTAGGACTTCCAAAGCTATGGTGAACAGGATGGATGAGAGTGGGCAGCCTTGTTTTGTTCTGGTTTTCAGGGGAAATACTTTCAATTTCTTTCAACTTAACAATAGGTTGGCTTTGTGTTTATCATACTTACTCTTTTGAGATATGCTCGCTCTGTGGTTAGGTGTTCAAGAGTTTTTATGAAGTAGGAATGCTGGATTTTTCTATATCTAATGATATAACCATGTGATTCCTAGATTTTGAACCAGACCTGCCTCCTGGGGATAAAACCTGCTTGGTCATGGTAGATGATTTTTGAGATATGTTGTTGGATCCAATTTTCTAGAATCTTGTTGAGTATTTTTACATCTATGTTCATCAGGGATATTGACCTATAGCTCTCTTTCGTTGTTGGATCTTTACCTGCCTTGGGTATCAGTGTGATGTTAGATTCATAAAATTATTTGGGGAATGTTACATCATTCTCAATTGGCTGGAATATTTTAAGTATCAGCTTCTCCTTGTATGTTTTTTAAAACTCCTCTGGAAAGCCATCTGGTTCAGGACTTTTTGTAGGTAGTTTTCTTAAGGTGTAGTAAATTTCCTGAGTGGTTATTGGTGTATTTAAAGCCTCAATTTCTTTTTGTTTTAACCTTGGGAGATTGTGTGATGTAAGAAAGTCTTCCATTTCATTTAGGTTTTTGAGTTTGTTTCCATACAGGTGTGCATAGTAATCTCTGATTTTTTTTTTATTTCTTTGCAGTCTTTTGTGATTTGATCTATTGCATTTCTAATTGCTTTTATCTAGGCCTTTTCTCTCTTTTTCTTTGTCAGTCTGGCTAGAGGTCTGTCAATTTTGTTTATCCTTTCAAAAAAAAACAACTTTTTGTTTCGTTGATTTTTTTCAGTTATATTTTTGTCTTTTCTATCCTGTATTAGGGCTTTTGCTTTGGTGATCTGAATTCTTCTGCTGAAGTTAGGGTTTTGATGGTCTTGTCTATCCAGCAGCCCTAAGTGATTTGCCAGGCTGTTAACTTGTGATTTTTCAATTTTCTTGATGTGTGTTCCTAAAGAAATGAATTATCCTCTATGTACTTTTTTCATGGCCTTCCAGAAGTTTTTGCAATATGTGTCTTTATTTTCATTTGTTTGCAGAAATCTTTTAATATCTGATTTGATTTCCATGTTGACCTAGGAGTTGTTCAGCATCATTCTCTTTAGTGTCTATATCTTTGTGTGGTTTGGGGGCGCTTTGTTGGTGTTAATATTTATTTTTATTATACTATGGTCTGAGAGTGGGAATGACCGTATTTTGATCTTATGGAATTTGTTAATGCTTGATATATGGTCTGGGATGTTTTTGATCCTGGATTACATTTCATGTGGTGATGAGTAGAATGTATATTCCATGGTTGTTGGGTGGAGTGTTTTTTACATGTCTACTAAGTCCATTTGGTCAAGCGTCAAGCTGAGGTTCTGAATCTCTTTGTTGATTTTTTGTCTCAGTGATCTATCTAGGGTTGTTATTGGGGCATTTATGTCCCCAACTATGATGATTTTAGCATCAATATCTTTTTTTTAGTTTACCTGGAAGCTGCTTTATAAAAGTTAGTGTTCCTATGTCGGGTGCATATATGTTTAGGGTGGATATTTTTTGTTGATTGAGTATTATTATTATGCCTTCTATTATTATGTAGTGATCTTCCATGATCTTCCATATCTTTTTAAAATGTTTGATATCCTAATGGATATTTTGTCTGAAATTAAGATCACAACTCCTGCTCTCTTTTGTGTTTCATTCATGTGACAATTTGTTTTCCATCCTCTTAATTTGAGGCTCTAAGTGTTCATTCTGGCGAGATGCGTCTCCTGGAGACAGCATATTGTTGCATCATTTTTTCCAGTTTGCCATTCTATGTCTTTTCTATACTGGTCTATTAATTGAAAAAATTTTATTCACTTCCAATCTGGGAAAAGAAATCAAGAAGAAAGTCACCAGGGAAATAATAGGATGCTCAAAGAAGTTCTCATTTCAGATTTTTAAAAAGTCAATAATTTTGAGTATAACTATGTTCCAAGTACTTATATTAAAACTTGGCAACATTTGGGACTTACTTGTAATAAAGCTGTAGTCACTGTCTATCTGAAATTAAAATGTACCCAGGTGCTCTGTATTTTTATTTGAAAAATCTTGCAGCCTGATTTAGAAAAAAAGTGGAAGGATTGACTTCCCCCACTAAAGTCTGCATAAATCAGAACCCTGACACAATAAAGGGCACTTAAATAATGGGCACTAAAGATCACGGAGGTTTAGGTGATATTAATACACTTAGTGAGTAGAATTCATGGTCCTAAAGTACATTTCATATATCAACATTCCATCTTATTTTCATGAAGAAGAATGGAAGTCCACAGACTTCAGAGTAAATCATATAATCTATCTAAACTTGTGTATAAGGCTCTCACAGCATCTAGTGTTCCCCAAATGATGATAAATATGGTAGTAGTTTCTAAAAGTTTCTAAAAAATAGACACAGTTTCTAGGTTAGGTAAGATTTTGAGAAAGAACAAAGAATAGAATTTTAAATGGTCACAATTATAGAAGGAAAACCAGTATAAAGGAAATAAGAACTCTTATTTCAAATTTTCACTCTCTTCCAAACTTTTTAGGAGTTCATACACTAAATCAAATTCTTTCAGAAAATGCCCAGTGAGTTAGGAAGGTGGCAGCTGCATACAGCTGCCTGAAATGTCCATTTCTCATGATTTTGCTCAAGTTTCATACTTATCATGAACTTACACTGGCTGATCCAAACCCAGTCCTCTGCCTGCTGGGCTGAACAATCTATCCTACCACCTAGTCTCATCCCTCTAACATGATTCTGAGCACACGGTGTTCAAGTCTTGTGTTTACATGACAACTCATCACATTGCCTCACTTCCTCTCCTAGATAAGCGCCAACAGGCAAGGGTCACATCTAACAGCAGCAGTCAAATTGGTGCATGAACTACTTGCTGTGTGATTGTGTATTGTCTACTTAGTGTAAAAAATATATGCATTAAAAGAAAAGATGAACGTATGATAAAGTTCTAGCATATGTACATGTAAACACAGAAGAAAAACGCCATAGGAGCAAGAGGGAAGGCAAGAGAAATCAGTATGTTTTGAAGGAAGAAAAACCACGATGTGAGAGAACTACACAGAGAACAGATACATGAAACATAGCAGGAGGGCAGGAAATATCGGAGATGGAAGAGCCTGGGGGTTAAGTGGACCCCAAAATATTGTACTTTGGTATAAAATGGTTCAGAATCTAAACTAGACAAAAATAAATTTTTTAGATGGTAAATTTTTAGGACTCGTATCCAGAAGACATATGGATAGCAGAGGGAAAAAAATGACTGGCAGATATGGCAAGTTTAAAATATGAAGGACCAGAAGAATAGGCTTTCTGGAGATGGAAAACAGAAATCACAAAGAAAACTAGAGTGCGCAAAGTAAGATAACTCTTGATTACTTTTGCTAGAGGAACCATTAAGGACATTCTTAATTCAATAATGCAGATAAGCACACTCCCCCACTACAATTACATATTTAACTACAAAATCACTCATTTAAAAAAAAACAACTTCCATTTAGGACAAATGTATACAAATATGTATAGCATAAGATAGTTGGTTAGATCTTTAATGAATCACTATTTAAAATAATAAACAAAGGACATAAAACTGGAAGTATCCAAGGAAACCCCAGATTGGTGGATACACTTTTTGCACCCCAAATACTTCCAATAATAGATTATTGACAAATGTTCTGCAGCCTATAAAACTGGTCATCTAAATATAAAAGTAAGGCAACATTTGAATAAGGGAGACAAGATTTTAAATGTTTCCTATGTAATCAGAAACTTAAATAATAAGGCAGCAGCATGACGCTTTTCAACTTTTTGGCCAATGCCCATGAAATAATAGAATTGTAAATTTATGTCTTCATAATGAGTTATAATAGCAAATGAACAGTTTAATCTAGCATTGTTAGTAGAAATCAATGATTCAGCAGTTTACCTATTGAAAGTAATTTAAAATACATTTCCTGCACTGAGTATAGTGAGCATACACAGGCAAAGGAAAAAAGCTCCACTCCTGAGGAGCGATTGCATCAAGTCTCCACAGAAGGAGCCATCTGGAAACTCGGAGACAGCCAGGCAGTCTGTCCAGCATCTCCTTGGCGTGCTAGTCACTACCTTTCTGGCTACAATGACTATAATTTGAAGAGGTGGTTTCTCAAATCTTGAAGCTTTATACCTTTAAGATGACACTAAAGGAACAATTTTCCTAGACAAATTGAGAATAATTTTGGTAATCTCCATGTAGCAGGCACCTGTACCCTCATTTATATTTACACAATTCCTTTTTAATCTGGTAATTATGTAAATAGCAGACAAGATTTTTGACATCTCACTTTCTTGTTCTGCTTTGGAAACTGACTAGACATTACACTGAAGGCAATTTGCTATTTTAGCACACACAAAAGATGAATTCATTTAACGAAAAAAAAATAGAGCGAATAACTGCATTTCTGTTCTCAAATATGCATCTATGTATATTTGTTATATTTTATAAGTCCAAAGGATTTATAGAACGAAAGGAGTCCATTCAAAACTCTGTCTTGAGTCCTGGATGTTTGTTATTTTGTCCCTTCCACCTCTTATCTCCCCTCTTCCCCTTTTTAGAATTGCCCTGAGACTGTATTTGAACAACTAGAAAAAAACTACATACTGTTTAAGGCACTAAAGTTGCAAAATAGATGATATATACAGGCATAGTCTAGTAATGCTATTTTATTCTTATAATTATACAACTATCAATGCAAATTTACCATTAAAAAGGCAAAAAATAAAGCATTATAAAAATGTCTTTTCTGAGAGTATTCCCTACAAACTAAATTATTCCTGGTCTTGTATTTCACTAACTGCAGAATTTTCCAATCTCTCTGATCCTCGATTTGTAAAATAGAGATAATAACACCAAATTTAGGAGACATTAGAGGTAAAATAAGACGACAATGGTAAAATAATTTACAAGGTATTTGTCATGTACTAGAGTTTGATACATATTAACTGCCTTCCCTTTTCCAATTCTGATTGTGTTCTGAACAGTTCTGTGAAAGGACCATATATGCAAAGCGACCCCCAAATACAGAAGGAGCCTAGAAACCAAAAAAGAGGTAGACAAATTAATTCAATTTGTCAGTTTGGAGTGACTTGTTGAGGGGACTTACAGACAGAAGAATACTCTCAGGTGGCCACAAGACAAGTAGATCTCTGCACTACTACTCCCCAACCCAGGGCTCATGGACCATACAGAAGGGGTATATGTGCTCTATCAAGACAATGAATACTATATGTGTAACAGCTTATAATTTGTGCCAAAACATCATAGTTGCTTTAATCTGAAAGCAGGAGTACAGGATCTAACACCAGAGACTATGAATAAATCAGAAAGCATTCAGGGAACTGAGGATAATCAGAAGTCAGCACAGAATTTAAGATAAAGTCACTTTTGTCTTCTTATGGAGACTCTACTTTCAGCCTACCTGGCAGTAGCGAGAGCACTTGTGTCCTCTTGGTAAGAGGCATGAAGTCTTAACAGCCCTGACATCCTGGCCACAGGCAATGTATTTGGTAGGGGGAACCCCCTGCAGTCAGAGCCACTCCATGCCAGGAACCCTTGAGTGTCTCTTAACACTAGAAGATATAGTGGATGGTCAATTAATGGTCATGCAGGATTCATATATAGTCAGCATCTCTTTATCTCAAAAGCCTGAATTTACAAACAGGCTAAAAATGAATGCCTTTCATCAGCTTCAATTTTCTAATGCAGTGACCCATCCTAACACTGTGTAATAACAGGTCCCAGAGTGACAATTAAAATAAATCACCCTACAGAACACACCATTAGAAGCATTCATGCCTCATCAGTAACTGAATTGTCTTATAGAATATATCCTGAGGAAATATTTATGAATTTAGCTTTCCCTAAGCACATGCTGATTAATATTCTGCTGTTGCTGTAAATTTCTTGGAAATTGAAACATGGTTCAAATATTATTTTCTGGGTGACAGTCTAATTTTGTTTTCATGGAGAACACCAATGGCTAATTACGAACCAATAGCTATTGATCTGAAATGGATTATTTTCCCACAGAGCTTGTGAAAAAGACAAGCCTTTGTACATCCCTCCCTTTTTAAGAAAATCTCTTGAATGACTGAGCTCATTTTTTTCCCTCTCAAAAAAGAGGATGGAAGTCTTTTGAAGTAACTTTAAAATACAAAATTGAGTTCCCTTTTACTTGTTAAAAAATATATTCTAGGTAATGAAGAAATATACTGGAAGAATGTCAGGTACAGGTTTAAAAAGCCTTATAGTTCCTGCTATCACAAACTTCTCATCCTTTGCCTCTCAAAAGAAACTCAAGGAAGGTTCACAGATATCAAAGTTCTAATAGTCAGTTCTAATAGTCTAATAGTCTTTTACTCCATTTTACCCACAGGGATAAAATCAAGTTACAGCACTATCTACTGGTGAGTTGCAAAGCTCCTAATGATTGACATAAGCAAGAATAAGTCATATTTAAAAAGGCAACTCTAAGCCGGGCTCGGAGGCTCAGCCTGTAATCCCGCACCTTTGGGAGGCTAAGGTGAGTGGATTGCCTGAGCCCGCGGGTTCGAGACCCACCTGGGCAGCGAGACCTCATCTCTACAATAAATCAAAAAATTAGCCGGGCGTGGTAGTGCGCGCCTGTAATTCTGGCTACTCGGAAGGCTGAGGCGGAAGGATCGCCGGAGCCCAGCAGGCCGAGGCTGCGGTGGCCGGGAGCGGCCACTGCACTCCAGTCTGGGCAACAGAGTGAGACTCTAACTCAAAAAAAAAAAAAGGCAACTCTATTATCATATATTTAAGTTAACTTCTCTTTTTGGCAAACTCAAGAAAGGACTTGTGACTTACCACTTCACTTGTGGCAAGTGAAGGCCTGGTGGAGGATGTGGCCCACCTCCAAGTGGGAAGTTTAATAGACAGTTGGTGAGGATTCCATTTCTAGCACTTAGAAGTCAGGTGCTTTCCTCATTTCCTGAAGTCTGCATTGCTCATTTTTTAAGTGTGTGTCTCCTTATATGTACCAGCATCCAGCATTTCTTGTAGATTTCCTAGTTTGGTAGTTTACTGAAATACCAACAACTGAGGTGGGTTTCAAGGGATAATTTTGCAAATCTTGATACCCAGAACAGATTTTATATTCTGACTTGCCTTGCACATATTCCAAACTTAAGGGAAGTATATAGGAAATGTGAATAAAGAAGGCCTAAACCCATGTCAAGAAGGAAATCAGTAAGATCAAGAGTCCAGCATACAAGTCCCCAGATACCATTCTTGGCATCTATTATTTGAAAAGAGCCTTATCTCTGAAGCACTTAAATAATACCTTTATTCACTCTTAAGGAAAGATAAATATTTTAAATTTGAAATTTCTACATTATTTACCTCCCTAAACTTCAGTTTCCTATTCTGCTCTTTTATAGGTAAAATACCTGCTAATAACTGAAAGTGCAGTGGTAAGAATTAATGAGATTTCATGTAAAGCAATGCCAGTTTTCAGAAAGAAAAGCATTGATATGAATAAATCAGCTTCTTTTGAACAAGTGTTTAATGTTAACACTTTTCTAGCAGATCTCTTCCTGACTCACTCCCAAAAGCCTTTGAATGTAAAATGTTTGATCTTTTGAAGAGACCTTCATTTTCATTTGTTTTCTGTGGATTTCCACACTATGAAACCCTCTTCCCATCCCTCTTCCCTTCTCTGCTTCTTCACTTTGAGAAATTCTACTGTAAGATAATGTGGCTTTGAGAAAATTCTGGTTCTGAGAGGAAAATGAAGAAGCTAGAGGAAGACATTGTTCCACTACTTCAAAATGAAAACCTAAAGACCTTTTACTGGATTTAATAAACCCCTGAAAACCTGAGGTCTGAGACCACTAAAGACATTTTAGAAAGTCATAGTCAAGATCTGGATCTCAGTGCTCTCTGCAAAATGAGAAGGTTGATTAGATGTTGTTGATGTTGTTGAAGACCATTTAGAAACTCTAATGTTTATTTATTGACAGTTTTTTGAGCATTGCACTAGTTGTATGACGGGGGAGAGGGTAGAGAGTGGGAAAGAATGTGAGAGTCAGCTTCTCTGGTATTTGAGGGAGAAGTGTGGGGGAGGAAGGACACCCCCCCCCAGCTTCCCTGCCTCCATGTTTGCAGACTGATGGCCCATGAACTCCGAGAAATCCCAGGGCCCACAGCATCAGGGGCCTGCTGTAACTCAGTAAACTCTTATAACAACACTGTTAGCGGCAAACATTTATTGGTAACGACTATGTGATAGATATTAATTTCTTAAAGAAAAAATGGTAGACAAATCAAATTCAACAGAGTAATTGGGCAAAGAATAATTTGCATATCCAGCAGTCCCCAAACCAGAATATGCTCAGAGAGACTCCAGCACAGCTGTATGACAGAAGAAGATTTATGAGCAGAGAAAGGAAAGTGAGAAACAGAACATGGAAATGAGGTATGGAAAGAGCTGGATTGATTACAGCTCCGCCTTTGCCCTATTTGAACTCAGTTTGAACAGTTGTCCACCTTTGATTGACTGAAATTCTAAGACTGGCACAAGGGTAGTTAGGTTACAGTTCACTAGGTGAAAGGTTACAGAGAATCCATTAGACTGAGCTTAAAATGTTCAAGTCGGCAGCTTTAGGCTAAACTTAATCCTCTGCACTCAGAGACATCTCGTGAATCAACTACCAGCCACTTGACTATACGTTTCTACAAAATCATGAAAAATGAATTGCTTCATATTAAATAGTATAACATTGGAACCGATTACTTTATTGTAATGGCATTTGTCCGATAATGGAATTTTGAACAAGGAGGAACTTATTTATAACAAAAAAAGTATATCTTACATTTTTCTAACCTGTGGTAACATGTGAAACAGTCACTGAATGGATTGCAGGTTCATTGATACACTCTGTGCAATAGTAATTTGTTTGATGCCTTCCACCTGGTGTTTTTTCTATTTGAGCAGATAATGCAGTCTCATGACTCCTGAAAACTATTTCTCAACTGATCTATCAGAAGCTTGACAAATTTCGAATGGCTCATAGGCTTTCCATTTTTTCTTCTTCTTCTTTTTTCTTTTTTGGGTGCTTGGTACAGTATAGAAGAGTTAGCACATATTTCTAGTCCCCAGAAGAATATTTTCCTCCAACATTTTAAAGATTCTCATTAAAAAAAAAGTAGAAACATATTAATCTACATGATCCTCACTGCTTATATTTGCCATAAAATTTAGAATCATTTCAGGCTTTTTGACTGATATAATATTTTCACCATGTCATGTCCTTGTGTAAGATTTCATTCCTGCGTGATTCCAAGTGCTGAGAAATGGAATCTTTCCACACAAGAAGCATATGATTGTTTTTCCTATGGGATACTCTTCTTTTCATTAAAAACTTTGGTGTTTTGATTTGTGCTGGTATTCCCTTTTGGTTGACTTTGATCGTATCAATAAGATGACATTTCATCTTTAGTAGTTCTTCTGCTAGGACAATACCACTGTAATATCTTTCAGTAAACATGTGGTATCCTGCTGAATTGGGATCTTTTTTCAACAACATTTTACATCAATGTAAGGGAATTCTAGTGCTTAATGGAGGATCGGGTCGAATGATGTTTTTGAATCTTATGTTGCTAAAGTAAGGAAGTATTGAGAAAAGATACCCTGTCTTTTAATCAGTCAGAATATAAATGTGTATACCCCATTTGGTAGGTTTATTTGGATTGTATGTTATAAATGGTATCAGCCCTTTTAAATTGAACAACGAATTTGTCAACACAAATTGCCAGATCTGATATAAAATACTGTGAAAATATTGAATTTATATATTCCAAATAATTATTGGCCTTTTGAATACAAGTTCTGATAGTCCCATCACTTGAAGCAGGTGCCTTCAGATGAAGCTTCCAGAAGGTCTGCATAAACCTTTCTCTATTAAATATTTCCAAAAAGAAGTGTATTTCACTATTGAAAGTGGTTGATCAGTACTCTTGCAAATTTTGTACTTGCATTATTTCCATATTTAGGATAACTGCAATAAAGGTAAAAATTCCTGTTGATCAACATCATGCAACGTACACCAAATTGATTGTGTGATAGGTATTTTTTCCTTACTTTTTTATCTGCATAACTATTTGTTTCTTTTATTAAAATATCTACTGATTTATTTGTGAAATACAGGGTAAAATAATCAATTGATTATCCTATATTACTTACTTTTTGTGGTCCTGTTGTTTGGGGGCGTACAACAAAATTTATTCTCACTGTATTATCATCTTTTTCTGTAACATCTTCCCGTTCTTCACTTGATGAAACGTCTTCTACTACTTCAAAGCTGCTGAAACTTTCATTGCTATCACTTTCTATTACATTTTCCCATTTTCTTCTTGGTGGGATGATATCATTAGCACTACTGTATTTTCTTCCACATTGATGTTTATTTTTTCTAACTTTTCTGTATAAAAATCTAAATCTCACTCATCTTTGCTGCTGCTTATAACTCTTTTGTATTTTTGTTTTGCCATTGTTATGCAAACTAAGTAAATGGATAAAAGCTTAAAATTGTAAATTACAGAATCACTAAATTAAATTTATCAAAAGAATATTACTTTTTCAATGTTACTTTTCTGACTTTGTAGATAGACATACCGATCTGTACTGTTTGATACTTCAGTATGATCTGCCTTCAACTTTGAAAGTAACTTTCTTTTAAGGCTACAGTAACTTTCTTAACTATCTTTTCAAGTTATGCTATATTATACAAAAGGTATAGCCATAACTGCCTTTCTCATACAAACACTGTCTATTGCTACCTTCTGTCACAAAGAAATGTAGGCATCACTGTGAAAGCACTTCGCATATTCTCTATGTACCACCAGATGATTTTGTATGCATAGCTCAGTATATATTCCACATCTTTATTTGCTTTCTTATGCAATTTGAATGGAAAACTTCAAGGAAATATAATTTTTTAAATGTTTGTGCTGGCATAAGTTTGTCCTGTACAATCACCAGCAATCTCTCTATGAGAGAGCACATGTGAGTGTAAAGGGTTGCTTTAAGAAATTCTTCTGACAACCATCTTACAAGGTAACATCTAATCTTTATTTTAACTAATGAGGGAGAGAAGGTAATTACATTTCTTGAAGTGCTTCCACTTTCAAGTGGCAGAACATAGACCACAGGTTTGACTATAAAATTGTGTTGAATAAAGACATTGATTATCATCCTCATGTTAACATCAGACCTCACCATGACCAGCACTTTTCAGATGCCTTTTGGCTCGAATAGTCTGAAAGTCCATTTATGGTAACGTAAAAATCTTTGTTCAGTCCAAATCCATGTATTTCCCAGTCTTTCGTGTTTACTTTTTTCTCTCATCTTGCAAACACTTCTTTTTCAAACTAGGTAGTGAGGAGGGAAATGGAGTGCATCAAAATAGAAATCTTACCAGGGAAGAAGATAAGGCACAACCACCCTCCTAGAGCTTTTCCATTTCTAAGCATTCTTTTTTTTTTACTATGCAGGAGACAGAAGATTTTTGTTACTTGATAGTGATTTGTCATTGGCCTGAGACAATTATTGGCAAAACCAGGGCTTGAGCTATATCCAAGGTGGCTCAAAGTGTTTGGGTGAGAAACAGCAAAGGAGCCTTGTGAGGAGGTCAAGATAGTTTATTATGTGGTTTGCTTAAGTTCACAGAGTGGCTAAACTGCAGAGCTAATAGTGGGATGCAGTGGCCCCAGGATCTTCCCGTGTTGTCTGCCTTGGTCAAACTCCTAACTCCCTCCAGCATATGCATTTTCTACCTTATTGACACTACCAAGCAGCACCAGTGCAAGGCCTTAGTTTCCTTTGCAAAACCCTTCTACCTCTGAACCCTCACTTGATGCTCTGCTTACTGATAGAGAGAAAACAGGTACAACCACTGCTCTCTCAACTGAGTGAAAACCAAATGAGGAATATCAGACAGATAATGGATAAATATTTAAACAACATTTTGTTAAAAACAAGTCTTCCTTTGCTTATTGCATTTAGCTTGTTAAACTTAGAAAATGTATAGAGTCAAAAGGAAATGCCTTCCATGGACTCAAAGGATTAAGGGAACGCAAGGATGTGGATATACTTCATATAGGCCTGGGGCTGGAGTTCACTCAGTCATCGTCACTTAATCCAGTCTCATAACAGTCGTAAGAAACACATTGCTTATACTTGATGAGTGGTGGGCATACGACTTTTTTCCAGAAAAACCATAAGGGAGATTTTTATTCCTTCTGGAATTTTCACTCCAGGCCACTTGGTCTTGGAATCATATTCACTCTATGAACCTGGAAACCCACCCCTCCATCCATGCTCATGATGAAGCCTTGCTATTGTCAGCTCAGGTTAACACTCTGCAGGTTCCTGTGTCCTCTGCCAATGAAGGAACTCTCCATTTCTGATTGTCAGCTAGTGCCTGGTTACCTAAGTTTCGTGGGCCTGCTGTGAGGACCTGGAGGGACTGCTGTCCTCCTGCTGTACAAAGAATGGCTACAGCTCCCACCAAAGCTCCACATCTCTCATGGGGAGAAATGCACTCTTGGCTCCCACTGGGTGTTTGAGGCTTCCTGGAAATCACTTTCAATTGTCGTCAATCTTTTATGACATTTATGTCAGCTATTATAATTGCTCACTTTCCTGGTAAGTTAATTATTGTTTTTAAAATATAAAAATTAGGTTGAATACTTTGTAAAGATTCAATGATTCCATTAAGGTGACTTAAAAACAAAATATAATAAAAGGAATAGAAGAGAAAAAAAGAAATGGAGAGAAGGATTAAAAGAGGAAAGGAAGAAAGGTCATTGTTAAAAAATGTACAAGCAAGATAACTTTAAAGACTGGAGAAAAATTCAAAACTTAGTATGAATCTGCATTTAGCTTATCCAAAATCATATAGTATCCCACCTGCTTTAAAGGAACCAAACATTTTTTTTTAAATGTGGATAAACTAACATGCTAAGACATATGTAGTAAAGATATGAGAGGAACATGAAGTTCCCCACTCCTCGCAAACACAAATCAAAGTTTTTGAAGATGTTAGACATGACTTTGTCTTTGAGCATATTCCCAATTATTTTCTTGGCACATGTGTAGATTTGGAATTACTGCTTCAAGGGGCACACGGGTTTTAAGACTTTTTAAATGTTTGTATGCTTTTTATTGATACATAATAGTTGTACATATTTATGATATACATGTGATATTTTGTTACATGCATAGAATGTGTAATAAACAAGTCAGGATATTTAGAGTATCTATCACCTTGATCATTTGTCCTTTCTATGTGTTGGAAACATTTCAAGACCTCTCTTCTAGGTATTTCAAAATATGCAGGACATTGTTGTTAACTATAGTCACCCCACTCTGCTATCCAACATTATAATTTATTTATTCTATCTGACTGATGACTTTTAATATTTCCATGGGACAGAAGACATTCAAACACACACCTCATTTAGAGGACAGCTAGTAATTTTTTTAATTGAATCAGGATCATTAATTAATGAGCTCCACTGTTGTCTCATGGCAAAATGTATAGCCTTCTGACTGAGAGTTATTTGACTTTGTATTCTAAAAGAGTCTTCTTACATTTGATTTTCTAGCTGAGACTTCTCTTGAACTTGTTCATCATAGAAAACCAAAGCCTCGCCAGGCTCAGTGGCTCAGCCTATAATCCCGCGCCTTTGGGAGGCTGAGGTGAGTGAATTGCCTGAGCCCACAGGTTCGAAACCCACCTGGGCAGTGAGAACTCATCTCTACAATAAATCAAAAAAATCAGCCAGGCATGGTAGCGCATGCCTGTAATTCCGGTTACTTGGAAGGCTGAGGCAGAAGGATCACCAGAGCCCAGCAGGTCAAGGCTGCAGTGGCTGGGAGCATGCCACTGCCCTCCAGCCTGGGTGACAGAGTGAGACTCCAACTCAAAAAAAAGAAAAAAGAAAACCAAAGCCTCTCAAATGACATATATATTCTGGAGTCTGTTTAATCTAGAGAATGTGGGATAAATACATGCATTTCATTCAGCAAGAATTTATTTTTTTCTGGAAAGAATCATCAATTAATTCTGACAATTTGAAGGCTATATGATGTCTTGAAGAGCTGCCCCATTCAGCTCAAGTGGAAGCTTCAGAATCATATTGTGTTTGACACCCTGTTCCGCTAATACAGTCAAACTAGGATGAGTCTGAGAAAACAGTGCCATCTATATACCTTGGCCTTTGACAAGGAATCAGGACATGGCAAGTTTCTCCTTACTTTGCCACTAACTAGCTGTGTAAAATTGCTTTCTATTTTTAGACACAGCTATGCTGCAAACCATAGTCAAGTCACTTTGAAGCCACGTATCCTAAATCTGAAGTCAGAAAGAGGGTTTCTTTGATAAAATATCTGTGCCATAAGGTGAAATATCTAAATGTAAGTCATGAGCAAATGAATACTTAAGGTAAGGACACATAATTGCTTGTAATTCTGTGATTCTCAGGTGAGTCATAATTGATGGAAGAGAAGGGAGAGGGAGGTAGGCTGGAGGTGAAAGAAACTCGGCGTTCAAAGTGTCAAAGCCTAAAGAATGCTTCAGTAAACTAAGGCAGATAACTCCATACATGAGGAAACAGAAGCAATTCAGAGTAAATTATGTGAATTGAATTCAGGGAACATGCTAAGGTGGTGTTTGGGCACCTGTCACTACACATCTTGTATCATCAGTGTTGAGCAAGTTGAGAAATGATTGGAATGAAAATATCTATAAAGAATGAATCTAGAGGTAGGACTCACAGATTCAAAATATCCTCTTAGACACAGAAGATAAATGAACAACCACTTTAATTGAAGGTTTTTTGTCTGCTTATTTTTTGTTGTTGTTGTTTTGTTTTGTTTTGTTTTTGAGTTGGAGTTTCACTCTTTCATCCAGGTTGGAGTGCAGGGACATGCTGATGGACACTGCAGCCTCAACCTGCTGGGCTCAGGGAATCCTTCTGCCTCAGTCTTCGAAGTAGCTGGAATTACAAGTGCACACCACCATGTCCAACATTTTTTTAATTTATTATAGAGATGAGATCTCGCCAAGTTGCCCAGGCTGGTCTCAAATCCCTGGGCTCAGGGAATGCTCTCAACTCTGCTTCCCAAAATGCTGGTGTTACAGGTGTGAATCTCTGTGCCCGACTGTAATTGAAGTTTTAAGGGACGATCTGAAACCTTCTTGCTATGAGGACCTTCAAAGCACTGGTACAGCCAGTCAAGGTTGAGTGATCATCTTGTGCCCAGTTTTCCTGAATGATTACTTTTCCCTAAATGCGTGAGGGGTGAAGAACAGAAGACAAGTAGATTTTAGGACTCATAAACTTATGGCAGTGGGTCTTCACTCTGGCTGCACCTCCAAGTTACTTGGGAAATTTCTCAAGAACACATTACTTGGACTCCCCACCCAGAGATTTGGCATGGATTTGGTCTGGGAGTAGATCTTAGATACTAGGACTTATTTTTATTGCTCTCTGAGTGATTCTAACCTAAGTGATTCTAATATCTAAGGATAATTGTGAGTCTCTTAGCCTGAGCTAACTAAAAAGATAGAATAGTCTAAGTTTTAAATTACCATGTTAGAGTAAATGCTAAAGTGTGAGTTTATTCTGTTCTCTCAAAGATATCTGGATAAAATAATGCTCCAGATGCTATTCTGAACACTTGATATAGGTTAAAAAAAACTCCTGCCTCACTACACTTATGCTATAGCAGGAGGATATAAAGAATAAGGAGAAAGTGTGATGCACAGAGATTTAAAGTGACATATGCTATCTAAAAGAAAAATAGAACAACGTGCAGAAACTGATATTGGAGAAGAGGTGGGCAATCGATTTCATTAATATATGTGCTCATATTAGTCCTCACTAAAAACACAATAGTTCAGAAAAATCTTGAGGACAATAAGGAAAGAAAATAGCTTTCCAGATTGAAGGAACAATTACTCAAAATGCCAGAAGACTAAGTTTGCCAGGTGTGCATACACAATAAAGAGATGGTCCATGAAGCTTGGGCAAGGTGAATGAGGTAGAAGGGTACAGGTCAAGGTTGGAAAATTTAGGTAAGGGACAATACATCCTAAAAGTGCTCTGCCATTGTGAGGATTTTGACTTTCACTCTGAGTGATAGAGAGTCAAGTGAAAGTTTTGAGTCAAGAAAATTAAGCACAATTTAATGTATGTCTTTAAAAAATCTGCTTGATTTTTTTATTGAATCTAAAATAGAGAGGACAAATGTGTTCACAGGAAGGTCATTTAGGAGACAATTGTCATTCTCTGGGTTACAGATGGATGGGGACCTAAACAATTATTTTAGCAGAAGAGGTCGAGCTAACTGGTGAAACTCTGAATCTATGTAGAAAAGTAGGATCAACAGTCTATCCAGAGAGATTAATATAGAAAGACAGACAGGAGTTAGAAATGGCTCTAGGGGTTGCTTTTGGTCTAAACCAACTGGAGGGACTGAGTTGTTTTCAACAGAGAGGGAAGGTAGTAAATGACATGAGTTTGGTTTTTGAGGGATGGGCATGAGTTCAGTTTATGTCATGGTGAGTTTGAGAAATTCATGACATGCCAGGTATACAGTTGTATATATTGATGAAAGTTCAAGAAAGAAGTCTAGGCTGTTAATATAAATTTGGAAGTCAGAAGCATAGAGATAGTTTTTAAAGGGATAAGGGTAGGTGAGAATATCAAAGATGTGTGTGCACATAGAGAACAGGACTATGGACCCCAGAGCACACCAACATTAAGAAGACAAGAAGAGGCAGAAACAGCAAAGGTTATTGAGAAAATGTGGTCAGTAAATTAACAGAAGAAATAATGTGTGTGCTGCTCTAGCAGTAAATTGAAGCAAGTGAAATCAAGAGGAGGTATGATTAACCGTGGCAAATACAGCTGACAGGTCAAGTAAGATAAAGTCTGATAATGGATCCTTGGATTTAGCAATGCAGTGATCTTGGGTGACTCAAGAGAAAAGTTGTGAGATTAAATACCTGATCAAAACGTAGCTAAAGGTTAATAAGAGTGGGACTAGACACCAGATAACTCTGGATATAGATAACTCTGGTGATTTCTGCTGCTAAGGAGAATTAGTGGAATGCAGAGAAAATGAGATTGAGAGAGAAAATATTTCCATCAGAACGAAATATAACATGCTGTTTTTATCCCATTGGGAATGAAACATAATTAAAAGAGAAACACTCACAATGCAAGAGAAAGCAGAAAAAAAATGGTTAGAACAATGATATTGAATAGGCAAGAGCAGACGGGGTCCAATGTACAATTGTAGAGTCTGCATTTGGATGAGAGCAAAGAAGTTTACTTATGGTAACTCATGGGAAAGCAGAATATGTTGACAGAGAAGTTTGGTAGGTAAGTTGGTATGACAGGAGTCTGAAGAATTTTTCTTGTGGCTGCTTCAATTTTATCAGTATGGAAGACATCAAGCTGAGAGTCAAAAGTCGGGAGGAGGTGCTAAAGGTTTGAGAAGAAAGGAGATGGTGGGAAATTATAGTCTAAAACAGTAGGTAACTGAAAGCCTAGCAATGTTTAGTGGTATGGATGCATGACTGCCCAGCATCATAAAGACTCATGATCATTTATCTCAAATAATAAAGTGCTCTGAAGTTGCATATTTTTTCCAAATGTGTTCAACCACAAAGATATAGAAATCTGGTCAGTAGATATTTGGATTTAACCGAAGTTTTAGTTTTGTCATTCAAATATGTTTAGGAGAGAAACAAGAGAGTCAAGAGGGCTTGCAAGAGATTCATAATGATTAACCACAGAATGTAGGTTAGGTAAAAAGGAAAGTACAAATATCAAAAGGGCAAAGGGTAGTGAAAAGTTGTAGGATCAATATACAGAAAATCACAGTGAGGTTAAAACTTTGTTAGGCTAGGGATATAAAAGGTAAAGAGCTAGAAAGATGGGAAGTATATATTGAGTGTATGTCCAAGGGAATGCAAGGTTAAGGTAAGGCGAAGAACAAGCTTGTTCAAAAAGACAAGTCCTAGAAACCTGGATGCCAAGTTGTTGAAAGGATCACTTACAAGTGCATTAAAATTATGATGATTAAGTTAGTTAAAATTTGAGAGAATGGGCCAGTAGCTAAAATAATCATACAATGTGGGGGTAATAACCAGATAAGTGATAGAAAACAGAAAGATAACAACTTAAGATTGAGACTTGGAGATTTTCAGGGTAGAAGAAGAAAGAAAGGCCGGAAAATGAAAATGAAAGCAAAGTTAACTAGGTATTCTGTTTCACCTCTAAGCTCAGTGGTAATGAGAATTGTGGGGGCGAACATAATCACCACTTGAGAGATCTATTGGAGAAGCAGTCAGTTCAGGTTGGAGTGTGTATCACAACCTGTGATACAAAACAAGATGGATGTTTGGCACTTGTATGAGTTTCCTGTGCCTGCCGACACTGTTTCACAAACTGAGTTGCTTAAAACAATGCAATTATATCCTTACATTTCTGGAAGCAAGAAGTCTGAGATCAAACTGTGGGCAGAGCCATGTTCTTTCTAAAAGCTCGGGGCTAAATCATTCCTTGATTCTTTCCTGGGTTCTGGAGATTTCTAGCTTGTTTGTGTTATTGGTTTGTAGATGTATCACTCCAGTCTCTGCTTCCATCATCATATAACATTCTCTCTGTGCATCTTATATTTTTCTTATAAGACTACAAGTCATACTGGACTTACAGAAAACCCTACTCCACTTTGACCTCATCTTGACATCTGCAAAGACCTTATTTCAGAATAAGAATACATCCACAGGACCAGGAGTTAGTACTTACATGAATTTTTTGGAGGTGGTTCACAATTCAACCCACAACAGGACCACAGAGTGAAGTGCAAGCCCAGTGGGAGCGGTCACAGGGTGAACAAGAAAACCCACCCCAACTTTTCATTTCATGTGTCACTGGTTTCAAGGTATCCATTTATCCTTGGACTCTCTCAATCAACACTACAAGCTTATCACTGCCAATGACTGAAAGTGACTCAGAGATGGGGGATGCAAGGTGCTCCCTCTTCCAACTCTGATGGGAGGTTTCATCCCTCCTCATGTACTCAGAGCAAGACCTAGTGCCTCCAGGATCCTCTGCTCCAGAAATCTCTCTTTTCCCTTCTTATCCTCATATTTTCTGTATCATTTGTGTTGCATAACTCACCAGTTAACTGACAAACCAATCTCGTGTAAATATCTGCTCACTAGGCACTTTGCTGCACACTCACTATAAAAGACAAGATAGAAGCCTTGCTCTGGAGAAGCTGATGATTCAGTAGCAAATTTATAACATTTGAATCTTTTAAAATCATATCCCTTAATTAGATTGTCAACTTTGGAGGGCAGGCCTGTCTATTATGCATTAATCACCATTCCCCCACCCCCTGCTGCCCCAAAGTGTAGGAGTTAATAAATATTTTGTGACTATTTTAGGAACATAGTCTATGACCTGAGATCCATGAAAGATGTTGTGTTCTGTCAATCACATTAGTTCCCACTTAGACCCCAGCGTATGAGAGTAGAAATTTATATCAAGTACAAATTTTTGGTTAGCTGGTGGTAAAGAGTAACTTTTTAATCACAGCAGAGAAGTAACTGGCATAAATGGGTACATTTTTGTGAAAACATGGCAGATATATAGCTCATAAACCTAGGGAAGATAAACTTCCTTTGCTAGTTTTTTTGTGATTGTTGTAACTAATTACAACAATCTGTGGTTGAAAACAACAGACATTTATTTTCTCATAATTCTGTAGAAAAGAGGTAACCTATGTGATAAGACAGAATGTTATGCAGCTACTGAGCTTAGGTAGAAAAATAATGACATGAGAAATTGCACATGATACTTTAAAAAAGAGGAATGCAAATTTATGTACACATTATAATCACGTTGGAGGAAAATAGCATAGATTATATGGTTAAAAGTAGAAAAAAATGTGGAACTAGTAACCATCAGAAGTTGATAAAAATCACTGTTTTTGAAGATTTTAAGAGGTATGTTCAATGTTGATTTGTATGGTTAATTGCATAATCTAAAGTCTTTAGAAACATCATTCACTATTTGTATCGTTAGAAATTTTTTATGAGATTGGGGTAAGGTGGCATTGGATCCGGTCAGAGTGTGAGGGTCTCTGCATGGGTGAGTGCACAAAAAATCTAATCTGCATCTGTTTGTGTGTGCAAGTGAGTGAGTGAATGTCCAAATGAGGGGAGATAGCGATCAAACACCAGCAGCTCCTTGCAGAAGTGGCTACACTTTGCCACTGCTCTGAATTTGGCACCCGCTGTGCAAAAAAAGATCCACCATCCCCTTCCCCAGGGCATCTCTCAGGAAAAGATAGAAGATATCAGCTGGCACCTAGCCCACACCACCAACTGCGCAACAGTCCAGGCATAGGCAGCAAGGACTGTGGAGAACACAAAGGGAGGAAATCTGGAGATAAGTCCCGCCAGAGGAAGAAAAATAGAACTGCCACCATTTTCTCTTGCCCAGTTCTGAGCTGCCTGCATTCTGAGACCAAGGGGTGATCTCTGCACCCCTCTGAAATCAACCATTGTTTGCCCAGAGAGGATACTCCAAGTGCACAATACTGGACAGGTACCCCACTCCCCACTGGACCAAACAAAGATGCATGCAATTATAGTGGGAGTCCTAGTGACTGGAGTGAACAGAATGCTGACAGTGAGGGCCATGGAGGGAACAAAGGGAGGGACACTGAGGCAGATTTGCAAGGAAACAGTATGTAGAGTCCACCTTCAGCCTTGACAGGCCTCCAGAGTCTTGCCACCAGGTTCCGAGATCCAGAGTTAGGTGACTGCTGGGAAGGGGACAATATCTCCTGGCAGAGTAACTGAGAAGACACTCTAACACCTAACAGAGAAGAGCTCCAGGGTGGCCTCTGCAGAACAGCAGAGCTGCATTTTGAGACCAGGCGCTGATCTCTGTGTTGCGGGGTTGCTTTTTACAACCTCAGAGAATATTGCTCCAGAGCACAAACCCTGGCGGGTAACAACAGACACGGAACCCAGACAATCCACCATCTACCCTGTTCCAACTGCTGGATGATAGACACAGAGAGTGGAACTGACCAAGAAAGATACTGGTGGCAGTATTGGTTTGTTTGTTTGATTGATTGATTATCTCATTTGGTTGCATTGCTTGTTGGTTGGTTTTCTGTTTTCTTTCCTTCTTCTATTTCTCTTTCTTTGTTCTTTCTTTGCTTGTTTTGTATGATTTTTCTTTCTTTTTTCCTTTTCCTATTTTTCATTCTACTTTTCCTTTCTCCTTTTTTCCCTTTTTTTCTTGGACTCGGGGGCTATGTAAACATACTCACTGTAAGTTCACATTGAGCAGAGACGGAGAGTAAGTCCCAGTGGTCCATTCACCAGATAGCAGACATTATGACATTCAATAGGTTCTGAATCCTTGCAGTCCCCCCTCATCCCCTAGTAAGTGCTCAGAACTGTAAAGAGACAGCACAAAACTCTACCCCCAGCCTTATTCTATAACTGAAAAAACCCAGAGCCCTGGCTCAAGGAATGACAAAATGTAGAGGAAATGTCTGTTTCTCCATTTTCCACTGAGCAATAGAATTAAAGAAAAAGAAGACCTGCTACAAATGAAGAAAAACCAATGAAGAACTGCTGGCAAACAGAGCCCCAGGAAAGTGTCAGTGCTAAAATAACAGCTACTGGGGAACAAACAATGGTTATCTCTGAGAATGACAATACTCAGAAGGTACTTATGAAGATCAGATAACTATTGGGTAGAACAAATAAAAATCAAGAAATGCAAGGGCTAAAACTAAAATTGCAACAGAGCTACACATACTCAAGAAAGTGTACTTAGAAATAACAGAAATAAAGAACTCTATCCCATAAACAAATGACAAATTGACAAGCATGGGAAGCAGAATTAACAAAGAAGAAGAAAGAATCTCAGAACTGGAAGACCAAAATATGGAATTAACTCAATCTATTCAAAATATAGGGAAAAAACTTAAGAAGAAAGAAGAAACTCTCCAAGAGATGTGTGATTTTATCAAGAAACCAAACCTATGTCTGATCAGAATACTTGAAATAGAAAGATAAGCAGAAAATACCCTGGAATAAACATTCTGTGTGGTCATTCAATACAATTTTTTTCTTTCCAGAGAGATAACCATAATAGCACAAGAGATTCAGAAAACTCCTGTATCCTTAGAAATATTTTTTTAGATTGATGGCAAGACATCTTATGAGAAGACCAATCCCTAGACACATAGTAATTGCCTACACTAAGTAAGTATAAAAGAAAAAATCCTAAAGGCAGCAATAGAAAAAGGGCAGACTACCTACCAGAGGAGACCAATCAGAATTGCTGCAGGCTTATCTGCAGAAACATTACAGGGCAAAAGAAATTAGATCCCAATGTTTAATGTTCTCAGAGATAAACACTTTCAGCAAAGAATTTTCTACTCAGTCAGGCTAATAAGCTTCATCAGTAAGGGAGAATTAAAATCTTTCCTACACAATCCCTAAGAGAATTTGCTGCTTTAAGACCAGCTCTACAGGACGTGCTTTAAAAGATGCTGTGCACAGAAGAAAAAAGAAACAAAAGAAAGACCATATACGTCACAAGATCACAAACAAACACAGAAGCAGCAGAACACACAGCATAACCATAAAAATAAGAGCACACACATATATGAACACAAAAGCAAAATTCAAGCAAAATAGCCTTATAAGAGCATTATGACAGAGGCAAATGCTCACATTTCAATAATCAGCCTGAATAGAAATAGACTAAATGCACCAATGAAAAGATACAGAATGGAAAACTGGAAAAAAGCACATGACCCAGTAATTTGCTGTCTCCAGGAAACTAATTTCACCACAAAGAACACCCACAGACTTAAAGTGAGAGGATGGAAAACAAATTTCCAGATGAACAGATCACAGAAGAAGGCAGGAGTCATGATCTTAATATCAGACATAACAACTTTTAAGCTATCATAAATAAAAATGATAAGGAAGGCTCCTATATAATGATAAAAGGTTCAATCCTTCAATAAAAAATATTCATCTAAACATATATGCATCCAAAACAGGAGAAACAGCTTTAATAAAGCAGCTGCTAAGTAAACAAAAAAGATAATGACTCCAATATTATCATAACTAGTGATGTAAATAATCCACTAACAACCCTAGATAGATCACAGAGGCAAAAAATCAACAAAGAGGTCCAGAACCTAAACTTGACACTTGATCAAATGGATTTAGTAGAAATCTACAGAACACTCCACCCAACAACCTCAGAATATACATTCTACTTATTGTCACCTGGCATGGACTTCAATATCAACCACGTCCTCAGATATAAATCAAGCATAAACCAATTTCACAAGATTGAAATACTGCCATGCACCTTCTCAGACCACAGTGGGATAAAAATAAATATCACCACCAAAAAAATTTCCCCAAAGCCACAAAGACATGGACACTAAACAGCATGATGCTGAGCAACTCCTGGATCAACACAGAAATTAAAAGTTTACTAAAAACAAAGAAAAACAAAGAAACATCTTGCCCAAACCTCTGGGAGACCATGGAATTTTTACTGAGAGGATTTGATAAAGGCCTGACATCCAGGATCTGCAAGGAACTCAAACTGCTGAAAGGAAACAAACAATCCCATTAAAAAGTAGGCAAAAAACATGAATGGATACTTCTCAAAAGAAGACATACAAGCAGCCAACAGACACAAGAAAAAATGTTCAGCCTCACTAATCACTAGAAAAATGCAAATCAAAACCATATTGAGATACCACCTAACTATAGTAAGAATAGCCATCATTATTAAAAGAAAAACAATAGATGTTGGTGAGGATGCAGAGAAAATGGAATGCTTCTGCACTGTTGATGGGAATGCAAACTAGTTCAACCTCTCTGGAAAAGAGAGTGGCAACTCTTAAAAGAACTAAAAATTGACCTTCCATATGACCCTGCAATCTCCCTTCTGGGAATATATGTGAAGGAACTTAAATCACTCTACAAAAAAGATACCTGCACATACATGTTTATTGAAGCACTATTCACAATAGAAAATACATGAAATCAACCATGTTGTCTATTGAAAGTAGACTAGATTTTAAGAAGTAGTATATATACATGATGGAATATGGCACAGTCATAAAGAAGAACAAAATTATGAACTTCATGCAACTTGGATGGACTTATAGTCTATCATACTCAGTGATCCATCACAGAAACAAAGAACTGAGTACGAAATGTTCTCACTCATCAGCAGACCCTGAACATTTACCATAATACAGTAAGAAAGGGATTGGCAATAGCAGGACACTGCCAGGGGAAGGGAGGGGAGGAGGGATCAGATAACATCAATAAGGACACCTGATCTCAAACCAGGTGAAGTGGGAACCAAAGAGAGGCTCAAACTTTACCTGTATGATGACCACTCATCTGAATCTGAATTGTACTCCATATCTTTAAAATAAAAATTTTTTTAGAGAAGTATTTTTTTTAAAATTGATCTAAGAAAAAAATGATATAACAAGAAACATAGAATAGGAAAAGTAATGAAGAAAATTAATTCTAATTGGTGAGCTCTTATTGAATCTTAGGATTTGACTACTAAATTAATTAGTTCACAAAACTATTTTGTCTGAACTATTAAAATACATAAATTCAGAATAAAGAACAAATGAATAAAGTATTAGAAATACATAGTAGTCTAAAAGTAAAAAATGATTGTGTTCTAATTTTTAGCATTGAATAATTTCTAAGGAACAAAATAAAATATACTATGTAATGTATGAAAACTGAAACATGCAAATATTAGATAAGGTCTTGAATGACAAGTATGTATCTTAGATACTTTTCTCTAGTCTACTGATCCTAGTTCAGATGGTGGTACATTGCAGGAATGCAAGCAATAGTTATTGAACAAATAAGGGAAAATTGTAAGGTTTTAATTGATAAAAATGCATTTTCAGTGATCATTATTATAAAGAAGAGTGTTTCATATAACTAATCAGTCCAGGAAAACTGTCACCAAGAGCCTGTCTATTCCTTCAGTTTTCAATAAACAGCTATAAAAGCAACCCTTCATCTGGAACTCCCCAGACCCTATGTTCTTACCCCAGCATGCCACCAAATCCTGGGCTCCTGGAAGATTTCAAACAACACTAAGGAGAGGTATGGTTTTGAGAAATCCTGGAATCACCTCAGTGTTACTAACAGTTGTTTCTGGATGTGGTTACAAGCAGGCTTTATTAATCACCTTATGTTCTCTATGCTAAAGTTCAGAGAAACTCATATGTCATGGAGATATTTAATCACTGGAGAAATCCAACTATCTGGGAGTACAAAGGTGCAACTGCATTTGAAGTTCTCTCTCTGGTCATTCAGAAATGTGATGGCAAAAAAATGGAGTCGATACTTAATAAAATTTTGAATTAATTTATAGTCATTTTAAAAATCAAAGTCCTTTCCATGCACCAGACTACATGATTTTGTGTGTGTGTGCATTTCTACTACATGTGCTTAAATCACAAAATATTCTTAGGGCTCAAGATTCTAGCCACTTGCAATTCTAGTTTGGTTGCCTGTCTTTGTTCAGCTCTTAAATATTGGTGTTCCCTTGCCTCATAACCACAACTTCTTTTTTCTCCAATCTTTATATAAAAAGTAGTTGATTCTATCAACACCTGGGGTGTTTGCTACCAGCTTTGCACAAAATGACAAACCAAATATATCCAGTCCAGATTTATCTTAACTTCTAGATTTGATATATATGACACACACTGTATGTCCAAACTGAATTGATTCCCACTTTCTAATCTTTTCCTTTTCTTTAGTCAATTAGACAAACAGGACACCCATCTTGAAGAATAACACTATTGACAACCTAGTTCCCTAAAAAGAAACATGTAGTCTACCTAAACCTCTTTAACATTCCTCTCCTAAGACATTTATGTCAACAGATCCTAACAACTCTTAAATAAGAGCGCTCTTCAAATCCTTCCCTGCTTTATCTCCATTACTACCTCCTCAAACCATCTATCAAGTTAGGATATCATCCTTGTCCCTAGTTCACTCCTCCAGGGGTCCATGAGTATTCTAATGTGATCTTTTAAATTATTATCACATTCCCATTATTGATTTGGTAAGTGGGTTGCCACACCCACTTATGTACTTTTTAACTCAAGCATATCCTCCACTACAAGGTCACATTTATATCAATTTCAAATTGTGATCCTATCTCTCTGTTTGCAGAATACTGTGACTCTGGATAGACATTCTGATTGATTGGTTTGGGGTGGAGCATAATTATTATAGGTTTTTTTAGCTCCCTAGATGATTTCAATACACAGTCAGGATTTATAACTTATGGGGTAAAATACAGCAATTGCTATGTGTTGAGTTCTTAACTGAAGTATCTATCTAGTCAAACTCATGAACTATTGTGTTCTTTGCCCAATCAGAACATCTTCACTTTGGGGTGGAGGAAGATTCATGAACCAGGATAGACTCAGTTCTTGTGTTCCCTGGTTTCCTAGGAGGCCTCCAATCATTTCCCTCTCAGCAGTCAATCAACCAATCAAGCAAGCAAGTAAGCAGCAAAGCTATCAGAAGTAAGGTTTTGTGTTCCCACATATGTCCCACCCAATAAATCTCTGGTAGATTAAAGGATCTGTTCATTTGAAGTGGGGCAGGACCCCTTTGCTTTGATGCTTTCTTAGATGCTATTCTGATGAAACCTAAATATGTTATTAATGAGCTGTGTGAACAGCTGTCTAATGACTGAAAGAAACTTTTACTCAAAAAGTCAGGAAGAAGGGTGGGATCTGGAAACAATGAGGGGTAGTTTCTAGAAGAACAGCTAAGGCAGGGCTTAAAGCATGTATGAAGAGATTTATATATTTAAAAAAAATAGGAAATTAATAGTTTGCTTGTGGGTCAAATTCAAAACCTATCCAGAATGCAATATTTTAACTAATTTCTCAAGGGGTTCTTCTGAGGCCTGCAGAGCTTAATTACTTTCAGCATTTGACTAATTGTTGAAATTATGTAAACTTAATGGTTTTCTTCATGGTCTTTGTCATTATTGGTAATCATATGTTATTAATTTGTTGTTTATTTATATAATGTCCTTCTCATCCAGCAGACTCACCCACCAAGGGGCTGTTTTACTCCTTCCTGTGTGCCCAATTCTAAGCATTGAGAAAATACTGGCTCTCATGTATATGAGAGTCCTGGTAGGTGTATTTTAGGAGGAAAGAGTGTATTTTAGGAGGAAAGAATAGCATTACAAAAACATGTTTTTCTCTTTCCATAAAAAGATAGCTTTTCTGAGAAAAAATAATATTAAAGTCCCTGTGTCTTCTGTCTCAAATAAGCATATTTAAGCCTTACTTTCCACATATTTAAATATAATAGTAGATGAATGTGCTCTTTTTGGAACCTCTTTAGACTGAATTAATGCCTTAATTTATGTTTCTACGACAAGAGCCACAACTTCAAATGGGAATATACTCAAAAATTTCAACAACTGGTTTGGGGCTTTATGTATCATACAGTGATTATTATCAATTGAAACAAAATTGGTGATGCACCAGATCACATGATTGTGTGTGTGTGTGCTAAGCCACACATTCCTTCATCACTGAGAATTATTTTGGGTAAGGCGGCTTACCTCTCTTCTGACTTTAACTTATTTATTATTCAAAAGAAGTCATTCATATCTAAAACAAAAGAAGCATACATTTCTTTAAAAAAATATATAGTACAAAGTAATTCAGATCCCAGATGAGAAACTCAAGAATGAAATTGGATAGATGGCTATTTTTGCATCAAGTTTTCCATTGTACATCTTTAGTCTCTGTCTCAAATTGACTATCTTTTCCTGAGTGATTTCATCTAAAACCCTTAATGATGACATGGACAAAATGTAAACATTCGAGGTTTTAATTTTATTCTGTTGACATTTTCAGGAATTTTTATCGGTTGGTCATTGAGACCTGGAAACTCTCAGGTGACAGATATAGTTTGTTTCACAGAGAACTAACCTCCTCAGTATTTCTATATGATGACGATGGTTAAGAGAAACTATGTCTTTAAGACAAAAATTATTCAGTGAAAATATAACGTAAATTTATCAAGTTGAATTTATCAACTCAACTTGATAAATTTAAAATCTACATAAAGTATACATACATAAAAGCAAATAATGTAAATTATTATCTCAGTATAAAAGTGGTAAGAATGTTCTTAAATATAAAATATAAAATTGTGCAGTTCAGCAACTTAATTTTCTTACCCGCTAAATAATAAGCACTCAATTACAATGTGACATCTCCAAATGCTAAACTTTGGCTTTCACTAAAACTTTCAATTAGCAAATGATTTTCACACACATACAAATCCTGACTTAAATAATGTAAAAAATGCATGCATGTCAAGCTCTTTAAAGTTATCGTCAGAGAGATTCTGGAGCATACATTAAAAATTCTTCTGCTGGGCTTGGTGGCTCAGCCTGTAATCCCAGTCCTTTGGGAGGCTGAGGTGAGTGGATTGCCTGAGCCTGTGGGTTCGAGACCCACCTGGACAACTTGGCGAGACCTCATCTCTACAATAAATCGAAAAATTAACCAGGCGTGGTAGTACGTGCCTGTAGTTCCAGTTACTCTGAAGGCTGAGGCAGAAGGATCGTCGGAGTCCAGCAGGTCGAGGCTGCAGTGGCTGGAAGCGGCCACTGTACTCCAGTCTGGGCAACAGAGTGAGACACCAACTCAAAAAAATAAAAAATAAAAACAAATAAAAATAATTCTTTTTTTTCTTCTAAGATGTGGGGTACAATTCAGGATTCGGGAGAAGGAACAAGATGGTGAAAGTTGGACTGTGATCTCCACAAAAGGAGGCAACTGCAGCCAGTTCCACACAATGCGCTGTAGCCAGTCCCACCCACTGTGTCATTGTCACAGCCCTCGGCTCCCAGCCCCGTGGAATTCCTGGCACCCTCCCCCACCTCAAGCCACCCTGTGGCACGCTGACCTGCTGCACCTGGCTGTCTCGCACTCTGCCTCCCCCAGTTCAACCACCAACAGTGGCAGGAGCAGAGATCAACTGGAGCCTGGAATCCATGTGGTGGAGAGAGAAGATTGGGGAGGGCCAGGTACCCATGCCAGGTAAAGAGGCACCCACCACAGCCATTTTTTTCTGTCTCAGGACCAGGCAGAGACCTGCATCACCTCATCCAGCTCCACACAGCTCTGCCCAGTCTCCAACTTGGGACCTAAGGTAATCACATCAAATGGGGAGAGACAGAAGCCCCTCCACCATGCTAGATTAGATAAAGATGGGTCAGATCTAAGTGGCAGACCTGACAGATAGCAAGGTGACTCAGTCCAGATCTGATACTTCCACAAAAGACATGGGACATTTGACCCTAGCTTTGAGAAACCCTGCCAGCCTGTGATGAAAGTTAGAGATCATCCTTTCAAGGATGTTGGACTCACAGGAATGATCCTAGAGCAAGCTTGATTCATTGTTTTTACTTTTTAAAATTTTTATTATTTGTCTGTTTGTTTTGCTCATTTTTGTTTCTTTTGTTTATTTATTTATTTTTCTTTTCTCTTTATTCTCTCTTCTCTCTGGTTTTGACAAATTTTTCATACTTGTCTTGTTTCTGCTATTTTACTGATTTTTCTATTTTTTCTTTAGACCTTCTGTTTGTGTAGGGGAATTTTTATATCAATAAGGAGGTTGGTTGGCTTGTGTGCTTGTATGATTGTCAGTATCTTTTAGGTTTTCTTTTTCTTTATTTTTTGAGGTGGAGTCTCACTCTGTCACCCAGATTGGAGTGGCATACTCCCGGCCACTGCAGCCTCGACCTGCTGGACTCTGGTGATCCTTCTATCTCAGTCTTCCAAGTAGCTGGAACTACAAGCATGTACTACCACACCTGGCTAATTTTTGATTTATTGTAGAGATAAGGTCTCGCCAAGTTGCCCAGGCAGGTCTTGAACCCACGGGCTCAGGCAATCCACTCACCTCAGTCTCCCAAACCATGGGATTACAGGCTGAACCACTGAGCTCAGCTAGTTTTTTTTTTTTTAACTCTTTTCTGTCTTTATGTCTCTTTCATTTGTTAGTCAGCACATTTGTCTGTTATCCCTCTTATTTTTTTCTCTCTCCACCTTACTCTTTCCTCTCCTCCTTCCCTGTTCCAGTCTTTTCCTTTTTCTTACTTAATTTTGCTTTCAGGGAGCAAACTTACACCCCCACTGCATGGACAGATTGCAAGGCAGTGGGAAGGTTGTTCCAGGGTGGCCATACACCTGTCAGTGGATACTGGGATCTGCAGATATATTTGAATCACAGCTTCCCCCTCAATTAAATCTCAAAACTGCAAAAATGCATAGCTCCCAGCCTACAGTTCAGTTTTAGAATTGAACAAAGCTAGAGGATTCGTATAAGGAAGAATAGGAGATTGAGCAAACAGAATAAAATTAAACCTGCCATCCCTGAAAAACAGAATTAAAGAAGGGGGGAAGGAAAAAGTGGGGAGGAAAATCTATACAAATGAAGAAAAACCAAAAGAAGAACATGGGTCACACACAGACACCTGGGAGGTGAGACACTGAGAAAGTAGACTTCAGAATGAAAACAATGATGAGCCCCCAGAATGATTGGTCACATACTACAAACCCAGACACCAAGACATTAATAGAGAGAATAAAAAGAATTGAGGGGAGACAAGAGGAAAATAGGAAGGAGTGGATAACTGAGATAACAGCAGTAAAGAATACTGTGATTGAAATAAATAACAAACTAACAAGCATGGAAAGCAGAATTAGCCAAGCTGAAGAAAGAATCTCATAGCTTGAGGACCAAAATATAGAATGAACTCAAACTGTCAAAAGCATACAAAAGAAGCTTTAAAAGACAGAACAAAACCTTCAAGTCATGAGAGATTATTTCAAGAAGCCAAACCTAAGAGTAATTGGACTTTCCAAGGCAGAAAGAGAGACAGAGACTACCCTGGAACAAATATTACATGAAATCATTCGAGAAAACTTCCCTCATCTCATCAGTGATGCAAAAATTCAAACACAAGAGATCTAGAGAAGTTCTGCAAAACAACAAATGAGAAGATCAACTTCCAGAAACATAATAATTCACCTAAACAAAGTAGGTATAAATGAAAAAATTCTAAAGGTAGCAAGAGAAAAAGGTTAGACTACCTACTGGGAAAGATCAATTAGAACAGCAGCAGATTTATCTACAGAAACACTTCAGGCTAGGAGAGTGTGGAGCCCAATCTTCAAAGATCTCAAAGATACACAATTTCAAACAAGAATAACCAATCCAGCTAAGCTGAACTTCATCGGTGAGAGAGAAGAAAAATCTTTCCCAGACATTCAATCCATAAGATCTTACACTGCCCCTAGACCACCTCTACAAGAAACACTTAAGAAAGTATTAAACACAGAAGAAAAGGAGAAAAGAATGACAACGTTCTTCACAAGAGTACAGGAAAAAGATGGAAAACACACATGAATCAACCCAAAAATCAAAGAGAGACAACAAGCAGGAAGAACAGCAACTCTATAAGAACTTTATGACAGGGATAAATGCTCACATTTCAATAATTAGCCTACAAGAAAATGGACTAAATGAACCACTGAAAAGATATAGAATGGCAAAATGGATAAAATATTATGAGGTAACAATACATTGTTTCCAAGAGACTCATCTCACCAGAAAGGAGAATCACAGACTAAAAGTAAAAGGATGGGAAGCAAAATTTCAGGCAAATGGAACACAAAATAAAGCTGAAGATGCAATCTTAATCTCAGACAAAATGCCCTTTAAGCTATTAAAAATTTTAAAAGATACAGAAAGTCACTACATAATGATAAAAGGTTCAATCCATCCACAAGAAATATCCATCCTAAATATATATGCACCCAACAGAGGAGCACCAACTTTCATACAGCAGCTTTTAGGCAAACTTTAAAAAGATATTGACTCTAACACTATCTAGCTGGGAATTTAATACCCCACACACGACCTTAGACTGATCATCAGGACAAAAAATGGCAAGGAGAACTGGAACCTCAATTTGACTCTTGACCAAATAGACTTAATTGATATCTACAGAACACTTCACCCAATGACCATAGAATATACATTCTACGCATCACTACATGGAAAATACTCTAAGATAGATCTCATCCTCAGCTATAAATCAATCATAAACAAATTTCATAAAATTGAAATTTTGCCATGCACCTTCTCAGACCAGAGTGGAATAAAAATAAATATCAACACCAACAAAGTTCCCCTAAAAGCCACATAGACATGGATACTAAACAGCATGATGCTAAGCAACTCCTGGGTCAACATGGAAATCAAAACAGAGATTTAAAGACACCTGGAAACAAATGAAAATGAAGAAACATCAAAATCTCTAGGACTCCTTGAAAGTTGTAGTCAGAGGAGAATTCATATCTCTACAAACACACATGAAGAAAATTGAAAGATCACTAGTAAACAGACTAACACGTCACCTAAGGAAGCTGGAAAAGCAAGACCTTCAAAACCCTAACTTCAGCGAAGAATCCAGATAGCCAAAATAAAAGCCCAAATCTGGGACATAGAAGACAAAAACATAATACCAAAAATCAATGAAAAAAAAAGCTGATACTAAAAAGATAAACAAGATTGATGGTCACCTAGCTAGATTGACCAAGAAAAAGCCCAAATAAACGCAATCAGAAACACAAAAAATGAAATCATATCTAATCCTGAAGATGTGCAAAAGATTATAAGAGACTACTCTGTACACTTTTATGGAAACAAGCTTGAAAATCTAAAGGAAATGGAGGACTTTCTGACATCACACAACTTCCCTAGGTTGAAACAAGAAGAAATTGAGACCCTAAATAGACCAATAACAATCAAGGAAATTGACTATGTCATAAGAAAGCTACCTACCACAAAAAGCCCTGGACCAGATGGCTTTCTAGCATAATTCTACAAAACATACAAGAAGGAACTGATACCAATCCAGGTGATTAAGAAAGATTGAGCCGGACTCGGTGGCTCAGCCTGTAATCCCGCGCCTTTGGGAGGCTGAGGTGAGTGGATTGCCTGAGCCCGCAGGTTCAAGACCCACCTGGGCAACTTGGCAAGACCTCATCTCTACAATAAATAAAAAATTAGCCAGGTGTGGTAGTGCACGCCTGTAGTTCCAATTACTTGGAAGGCCGAGGTGGAAGGATCGCCGGAGCCCAGCAGGTCGAGGCTGTGGTGGCTGGGAGCAGCCACTGCATTCCAGTCTGTGCGACAGAGTGAGACTCCAACTAAAAAAAAAATTAATTAATTAATTAAAAAAATTAAAAGCTCAATTCCATTCACCATAGCCACACACAAAAAGAAACACCTTGGCATCTTCCTAACCAGAGATGTGAATGATCTTTACAATGAAAACTACAAAACACTGCTCAAAGAAATCAAAGATGACACAAACAGGTGGAAAAATAGTCCATGCTTGTAGATTGATCGAAATAATCAACATTGTTAAGATGTCCATTCTACCTAAGGCAATCTACAGATTTAATGCAATACTCATCAAATTACAAGCAACATTCTTCTCAGACCTAGAAACAACAATTCAGGAATTCATATGGAAATATAAATGATGAAGAATAGACAAAACAATCCTCAGGAAAAACAAACAAACAAACAAACAAAAAACAAAGCAGGAGTTATCACACTCCCAGACTTTAAACTCTATTATAAAGCTACAATAATCAAAACAGCCTGGCATTAGTACAAGAACAGGAATAGAGACCAATGGAATAGAATTGAGATTCCAGAAGCAAAACCTCAATTTCTCAACCCTGTCTTATTTCAGTTCTTAGGGGGAATGCTTTCAGCTCCTGCCTATAAAGAGGTATATTTAGTCTGCTCATTAATTTTGAATTAATTATTATATCAAGTGAGATAAGGGTCCATTACAGTTTTTTTGGCAAATGGTTATATAATTGTCCCAGCACCATTTACTGAATAGGTTCTCCTCTCCCGAGTGGTTGGTAGACCCTTACCTCACTTGATACAATAATTAATTCAAAATTAATCAGCAGACTAAATATAAGAAGCAAACCATAAAACTCTTTGATGTAAGCATAGGGAAAATCTTCATGACCATTTATGTGCCTAATACTGACTTTTACTCTACATTTTTAAAATAAAATAAAGCGAAAAAAAATTCAGGGTTAGTTATACTCATCTACAACAAAGCCACCACCAACCAGTGGGGAGAGGAGAACCTATTCAGTAAATGGTGCTGGGGAAACTGGCTGGCCACATGCAGAAAATTGAAACAGGACCCCTACCTATTCCCATACACGAAAATCAACTCTAAATGGATCAAAGACTTAAACGTAAAACCTCAAAATATAAGAAGCTTAGAAAATGCAGGAGACACTCTTATGGAAATTGGAACTGGCAACCAATTCCTGATCAAAACCCAAAGTGCCCATGCCATAAGAGATAAGATTAGACAAGTGAACCTCATCAAAGTGATAAACTTCTGCAAAGCCAAAGAAACCATCAAGAGAGCAGGGAGACAGCCCACAGACTGGGAAAAAATATTTACCAACTCCATGTCTGAAAAAGGTCTAACATCTAGGATCTATAAGGAACTCAATCATGCTGAGAGGAAAGAAACACACAGCCCCATTACAAAGTGGGCAAAAGATGTGAATAGACAATTCTCAAAAGAAGACATATGAGCAGCCAACAGATACATGAAAAAATATTCAGCCTCACTAGTCATCAAAGAAATGCAAATTAAAACTACACGGAGATATCGCCTAACTCCAGTCAGAAAGGCCATCATCAATAACTCAAAAAACGACAGATACTGGAGAGGATGCAGAGAAAAGGGAACTCTTCCACATTGTTGGTGGGAGTGTAAACTAGTACAGCCTCTGTGGAAAACAGTGTGGTGATTCCTAAAAGTTCTAAAAATCAACCTTCCATATGACCCCGCAATTCCCCTACTGGGATTACACCCAGAAGAACTCAAATCACTCTGGAAAAAGATACCTGCACCATTTGTTAAAGATCTTTTTCTTTAACTTTTAAATTTGCACATGTATGTTTATTGCAGCAATATTCACATAGCAATAACATGGATCCAACTGTGCTGCCCATCAAAAGAGGACTGGATAAAAAAAATATATGGTACACATACACAATGGAATATTATGCAGTCATAAAGATAAACAAGATCATGAACTTTGCAGTAACCTGGATGAAATTAGAGTAATACTGAGTGATCTTTCACAGAAACAAAGAACCAAGTATTACATGTTCTCACTCATATGTTGACCTTGAACAACTACTGCAATACCATAATAAAAGGATTGACAGTAGCAGGAAACTGCAGAGGGGAGGGGGGTGGGAAGGTGGGATTGACAGTAGTGGAAATCTGCCTGGAAAAGGGGACACACCTCATCAACAAGGGTATCTGCACAGTGAATATTTGTATACCTAACCCTGAGGTGCACAACACAATTTTAAAATAAGAAAAATTTAAATGTTAAAAAAGAATATCTTCAACAAATGGTACTAGGACAATTAGATAACCATTTGCCAAAAAATCTGTAAAGGACCCTTATCTCACTTGATACAATAATTAATTCAAAATTAATCAGCAGACTAAATATAAAAGGAAAACCATAAAATGCTTTGATGAAAGCATAGAGAAAATCTTCATGACCATTTATGTGCCTAATTCTGACTTGTACTCTACATTTTAAAAATAAAATAAAGAGAAAAAATATTTAGGGTTAGTTATACAAATGTTCATTATGCAAGTACCCTTGTTGATGAGGTATGCCCCTCCCTCCCCTAGCGGTTTTCCTCAACTGCCAATCCCACCCACCCTCCCCTGGAAGTTTTCCACTAATGCCAATCCCTTTATAATAGTGTTACAATTGTTCAAGGACCACTTATGAGTGAGAACATATGGTACTCTGTTCTTAGGTTCTAAGATCACTGAGTATGATAGTTTAACAAACTGATGACCTTCTACAAAGCAAAAGAAACCATTAAGAGAGCAGGGAGACAGCTCACAGAATGGGAAAAAATATTTGCTAACCGTATATCTGACAATGGCCTAACATCTAGGATCCACAAGGAACTCAAATGCACCAAAAAGGAAAGTGGGCAAAAAACATGAATAGAAACTTCTCAAAAGAAAAAAGTTATTCTTTTAAGACTGCATTTCTACTTTATAGGCAGGAGCTGAAAGCATTCCCCTTAAGACCTGAAATAAAACAAGGTTGCGCACTCTCACTGCTCTCATTTAACATAGTACTGGAAGTCCTACCCAGAGAAATTAGGCAAGAGAAAGAAGTTAGGGGTACTCACATAGGAAAAGAGGAAGTTAAATTATGCTTCTTTGCATATGATGTGATTCTATTTCTAGAAAACCTTAGCAAGTCTGTCAAAAATGTTCTTGCACTGAAAAATGACTTTAGTAAAGTCTTAGAAATAAAATCAATGTCAAAAAACAGTTGCACTTCTGTCCACCAACAATAAGTGGCGAGAGAGAAGATGGGGAGAGCTGAAGAGGAACGCCACCCTCAGTAAGGAAACCCCAACTCATTTTCTCTGTCTGGGGACCAGGCAGAGATCAACATTGCCCCAACCAGCTCCACACAGCCTCCAACTTGGGACCCAAAGTAATCTCATCAAACTCGGAGAGACAGATGTCTCTCCCCCACACTGGATTGGACACACAGACAGGTCCGGTCTGAGAGGCAGACTTCACAAGCAGCAAGCCAGGTGAGTCTGGATCTGATTCACCCTCCTCCTCAAGTAGGCCTGGGGCATCTGACCCACGCTGAGAGCAACCCTATCAGTTTACCCTGAGAGCAGAGGGGAGTGACTGGAGATCAGGCAGAAAGGAAGTTGGACTTACAGCAATCAACTGAGAGCAAGTTTTGTTTTTGTGTTTGTTTCTTAATTTTTGTCATTTTGTTTTTGTTTTGCTCATTTTTGTTTGTTTGTTTTTGGTTTTAGTTTTTTTTTTTTCCTGTCTTTCAGTTTTTGATAACGTTTTTGTACTTACTTTGTTTTGTTATTTAATTACTGTTTTGTATAGACTTCCTGTCTATGTATGGGTAGTTTTGAGAGAGAGTACATCAATAGGAGGATTTTTGTCGGTTGTGTGTTTGTATGATTGTCTGTATGTTTTATTTATTTACTCTTTTCTGTCTTTGTTTGTGTCTCTTTTCATTTGTCAGTTGGTACGTCTGTCTGTTTTCCCTCTTACTCCTCTCTCTCCACCCTCCTCACATGTTCCCCTCTTTCTTTTTCCATTCTTTTCCTTTTTCTTACCTCATTTTGCTTTCAGGGAGCAAACCTATACCCCCACTGTATGGACAGATTGTAAGGCAGTGGGGAATAGGTTCCAAGGAGCCCACATATCTGGTGGTGGATACTGAGATCTGCAGATAGATTCTGAATCACAGCTTCTCCCTCAGTTAAATCTCAAAACTGCAAAAAGTACAACCTCCCACCACAGTCCAGCTTCAGAATTGAACAAAGTCAGAGGATCCACATAAGGAAGAATAGGAGATTGAGCAAACAGAAGTAAAAGATACCTCCCCTCATCCCTGAACAACAGAATTAATGAAGAGGGGGGAAAAAGAGGGACAGAAATCTACACAAATGAGGAAAAACCAAAAGAAGAATATGGGTCTCACACAGACCCCTGGGAGGTCAAACACTGAGAATACAGACTTTGGAATGCAAACAATGAAGAGCCCCCAGAATGATTGGTCGCAAACCACAAATCCAGATATCAAGACATTAACAGAGAGAATAAATAGAATTGAGGAGAGGCAAGAGGATAATAGGAAGGAGTTGATAACTGAGATAACAGCAATAAAGAATACAGTGAATGAAATAAATAACAAACTGATAAGCATGGAAAGCAGAATTAGCCAAGCAGAAGAATCTCAGAGGTTGATGACCAAAATATAGAACTAATCCAAACTGTCAAAATTCTCAAAGATAAACAATTTCAACCAAGAATTACCTACCTAGCTAAGCTAAGCTTCATCCATGATGGAGAATTAAAATCTTTCCCAGGCATTCAATGCATAAGAACTTATGCTGCCTCTAGACCAGCTCTACAAGAAACATTTAAGAAAGAATTAAACAAAGAAGAAAGGAAGAAAAGAACAGCAACACCCATCACAAGAATGCAGGAAAAACATTGAAACATACATGAGTCAACCTAAATTTAAAAGAAAGAAAACAAACAGCAAAAACAACAACAACAAATTCTATAAGAACTTTGTGACAGGGAAAAATTCTCACATTTCAATAATTGGTCTGAATGTGAATGGATTAAATGCACCACTGAAAAGATATAGAATGGCAAAATGGATAAAATATCATGAGGCAACAATATATTGTCTCCAAGAGACTCATCTCACCAGAAAGGACACTCACAGACTCAAAGTAAGAGAATGGGAAGCAAAATTTCAGGTGAATGGAGCACAAAAGAAAGCAGGAGCTGCAAACTTAATATCAGATAAAATATCCTTTAGGCTATCAAAAATTTAAAATATACAGAAGGTCACTACATAATGATAAAAGTTTCAATCCAGCCACAGGAAATACCTATCCTAAACATATATGCACCTAACATTAGCACTAACTTTCATAAAGCAGCTTCTGGGTAGACATTAAAAAGATATTGACTCTAACACTATCATAGCTGGGGACTTAAATATCCCATTCATGTCCCTAAACTGATCATCAAAACAAAAAATCAACAAGGAGATCCAGAACATCAAAGTGACATTTGACAAAATGAACTTAATTGATGCCTGCAATAAACTTCACCCAACATTCACAGAATATACCATCTACTTATCACCACATGGAATATACTCTGAGATCAACCACATCTTCGATCATAAATCAAGCATAAACAAATTTCACAAGGTTGAAATCCTGCCATGCACCTTCTCAGACCAGAGTGGAATAAAAATAAATATCAAAACCAACAAAGTTCCCCCAAAACCCAAAAAGACATGGACACTAAACAGCATGATGTTAAGCAACTCCTGGGACAGCATGGAAATCAAAACAGAGATTAAAAGATACCTGGAAACAAATGAAAATGAAGAAACATCTTAAAAAACCTCTGTGATACCATGAAAACAGTACTAAGAGGGGAATTCATATCTCCACAAACACACATGAAGAATATGGAAAGATCACAAGTTAACAGCTTAGCAAATCACCTAAGGGAGTTGGAGTAGCAAGACCACCAAAACACTAACGTCAGCAGAAGAATCCAGATCACCAAAATAAAAGTTCTAATTAGGGATATAGAAGGAAAAAAGATAATAATAATTAAAAAAATTAATGAAACAAAAAGCTGGTTCTATGAAAGAATTTACAAGATTGATGGTCCTCTAGCCAGACTGACCAAGAAAAATCCCCCAAAAAAACAATCAGAAATGCAAAAAGTCAAGTCACAACTGACCCTGAAGAAATACAAAAGATTATCAGAGACTACACTGTACACTCATATAGAAACAAACTTGAAAACCTAGAAGAAATGGAGGACTTTCTGACATCACAAAACTTCCCTAAGTTGAAAAGAAAGAAAGAAAGAAAGAGAGAAAAGCCTTGGAATAGATGGCTTTCCCACAGATTTCTGCAAAACATACAAGGAGGAACTGATATCAATCCTACTGATAGTATTCCAGGCAATCGAGAAAGATGGAACCTTTCCCAAATCATTTTATGAAACTCACATCACATTTATACCCAAGTCAGGTAGAGATCCAACAAAGAAACCAAACTATAGGCCAATATCCTTGATGAATATTGTTGCTAAAATTCTCAACAAGATCCAAGATCATAACAAATTGGATTCAACAACACATCTCACGAATCATGCACCACAACCAAGTAAGCTTCATCCCCATGATGCAGGGCTGGTTCAACATTCATAAGACCTTAAATGTAATTAAATATATCAACAGATGTAAAAACAAAAACCACATGATTTTATCATTAGATGCAGAAAAATATTTTTATAATATTCAGCACCCCTCTTGAAAAAAACCCTTGAACATCTAGGCATAGTTGGAAAATACCTCAAAATAGTAAGAGCCATCTACAAGAAACCCACAACCAGCATACTGCTAAACAGACAGAAATTGGAATAATTTCCCCTGAAAACTGGAACCAGACAAGGATGCACACTCTTGCTCCTCCTTTTCAACGTAGTTTTGGAAGTCCTAGCTAGAGTATTCAGAAAAGAAAAGGAGATCAGGAATAATCAAATAGGAAAAGAGGAAGTCAAGTCATCCCTCTTTGTAGACAACTGATTCCATACCTCGAAAACTTAAGGGAATCTGTCAAAAAACCTCCTTGCAGTGATAAAGGACTTTGGCAAAGTCTTAGGGTATAAAATCAGTGTGCAAAAAACAGTTGAATTTCTATACACTAACAACAAACAAACAAACAGAAACTTAAATAAAAAGGGCAATTCCATTCACAATAACCAGAAAGAAAAAAAAAAAAACTTGGCATTTTCCTAACCAGAGACATAAAAGACCTTTATAATGAAAACTACACAACACTGCTCAAAGAAATCAAAGATGACACAAACAAATGGAAAAATATTTCATGCTCATGGATTGGAAAAATCAACATTGTTAAGGCGTCCATCCTACCCAAGGTAATCTACAGGTTTAATGCAATATCCATTAAATTGCCAGTAGCATTTTTCTCAGACCTGGAAACAACAATGCAGGAATTAATATGGAAAGATAAATGACCACATATTGCCAAAACAATCCTCAGCACAAAAAACCAAAGCAGGAGGTATCATACTCCCAGACTTTAAACTCTGTTATCAAACTACAATAATCAAAACACCCTGGTATTGGTATAAGAACAAGCATACAGACCAATGAAACAGGATAGAGATTCCAGAAACAAAACCTCAATTTCTCAACCAACTCATCTTTCACAAAGCCTCCACCACCAAAACTGGGGAGAGGAGAACCTATTCAGTAAATGGTGCTAGAAAAACTGGATGACCACATGCAGAAGATTAAAACAAGATCCCTACCAATCACCATACACAAAAATCAACTTTAAATGGATTAAAGACATAAATGTAAAACCTCAAACTATAAGAATTTTAGAAAATACAGGAGATACCCTTATAGAAATTGGAACTGGCAACCAATTCCTGATCAAAATGCGAAGTGCCCAGGCCATAAGAGATAAGATAGACAAGTGGGACCTCATCAAACTGACAAGCTTCTGCAAAGCCAAAGAAACCATCAAGAGAGCAGGGAGACAGCCTACAGACTGGGAAAAAATATTTTCCAACTCTATGTCTGACAATGGCCTAACATCTAGGATCTACAAGGAACTCAAACATGCTGAATAGAAAAAAACAAACAGTCCCATTACAAAGTGGGCAAAAGATATGAATAGACATTTCTCAAAAGAAGACATACAAGCAGCCAACAGATATAGGAAAAAATGCTCAGCCTCACTGGTCACCAAAGAAATGCAAATTAAAACTACACTGAGATACCACCTAACTCCAGAAAGGATGGCCATATTTAATAACAAAAAACAACAGATGCTGGAGAGGATGAGGCAAAAAGAGAACACTTCTACACTGTTGGTGGGAGTGTAAACTAGTACAGCCTCTGTTGAAAACAGTGTGGCGACTCCTAAAAGATCTAAAAATTGACCTTTCATATGACCCCACAATCCTCCTACTGGGAATATACCTGGAAGAGCCCAAATCACTCTATAAAAAATACCTGAACACCTATGTTTATCGCAGCATTGTTAATAGTAGCAAGAACATGGAACCAACTGTGCTTCCCATCAAAAGAGGACTGAATAAAAAAAAATGTCTTACATATACATGATGGAATATTATGCAACCATAAAGAAGAACAAAACCATGAATTTCACAGCAACCTGGATGAACCTAAAGTTTATAGTACTGAGTGATCTTTTGCAGAAACAGACAACTGAGTATCGCATGTTCTCACTCATAAGTGGACCTTGAACAATTATCATAATACTATAAGAGAATGAATGGTAGTAATGGGAAACTGCTGGGAGGGGGTCAGGAAAGTGGGAATGGTAGTAGTGGGATTCTCCCTAGGGAAGGGGATGCACACTTCATTAACAAGGGTACCTGCATAATGAGCATTTGCATACCTAACCCTGAATTGTACTCCACATCTTAAAAAAAAAAAACAAAAAAAAACCAAAAAAAAACAGTCAATAAAGTCTGGGGGATCAGTAGAGAAAAAAAGAAAGAAATTGGTGAGATGAACTTCAAGGATACACTGGTGAATGTGCTAAAATCAATCTTGCACCTAGCACATTGAAAAGAAACAGTAAGATTAAAATGTAGTTTCTCAAAATTAAACTGATCTTTTGTACTGTTTTGAATGAATTGTAAAAAATTAAATCACAATGAATACGAGGAGGGAATAAATGAACATTGAAATTGTAAAAAACAAACAAACAAACAAAACAAAACAAAACAAGAAAACAAAAAGCAGGCTGAGAACCAAATAAAAAAGAGAAAGCTACACACAAAAGACACACACACACACACACACACACACACACACACACACACACACACACACACACGTACACACACACATAGAATACCTCAGCATTCACTTAACCAAAGAAGGGAAAGATCTTTGCAATGGAAACTATAAAAATATTGTTCAAATAAATCAATGATGATACAAAATTAAAGAATATTCTGTGCTCATGGACTGAAAGAATGAATACTATCAAGATTTGCATTTTACTCATGGCAAATACAAATTCAATACAATTCCTTTCAAAGTACCAGCACCATTTTTTCACAGAACTACAAAAGACAATACAGAAATTTTTATGGAAGCAAAAATAAGCCTGAATATCTAAAACAATCCTCAGCAAAAAGAAAAAAAAAAAAAAAAAAAAAAAAAAAAGCTGGAGGCATCACATTTGTAGACCTCAAGCTTTACTACAAGGCTACAGTTGTCAAGAGAGCTTGGCACTATACATCTATATACATGTAGACCAATGAAACAGGATAAAGACTCTGGAAATAAAACCATGGACCTTAAGTCAATTCATATTTGATAAAGCTTATCAAAACAAACATTGGAGAAAGGAAACAACATTTAGCAAATGGTCCTGGAAAATCTGGCTAATCACATACAGAAAAAAGAAACTGAACCCCTATCAACGTATACAAAAATTAACTCAAAATGTACCAAGGACATAAATGTGAAACCTCAAACTATAAGTAGGCAGTAAATTCATGGTTAAATTCTCAAAAACAAATGCAGCAAAAGCTAAAATTGACAGTCAGGACCTTCTCAAGGTGAAAAGTTTTTGCACAGCAGAAGCAATTATCAAGAACATAAAGAGACAAGCGACAGAATGGGGAAAAATATTTGCAAGCTATGCATCCAACAAAGGTCTTACATCCGGGATCTACAAAGAATGTAAATGAATTGATAGAAAAGAAACAAATAACCCCACTGAAAAGTGGGCAAATAGCATTAACAGACACTTCTCAAAGGAATACATCCAAGAAGTCAACAAAAATATGAAAAAAGTGCTCGGTTTTACTAATCATCAGAGAAATGTAAATATAACTACAATGAGATATCATCTCGCACTGGTCAGAATAACTTTCATGAAGAAAATTGTAAACAAGTTCAACCATTATGATAATCAGTAAAGAAATTTATCAACTGTCTAAAAATTGAATGAACATTTCACCCAGCAATCCCATTACTTACTATCTGTCCAAAGGAAAACAAATCAATGTATAAAAATAATAAATGAAACCTGTACCTGTATATTGATTGCAGCACTATTTACAGAAGCAAAATCATGGAACCAACCTAAGTGCCCACCAACAATTGACTGAATAAATAAAAAGTAGTATATATACACCATGGAATACTATGCAGCTATAAAAATAACGCAATCATGTCCTTTGCAGCAGTATAGACGAAACTGGAGATTGTCATCCTAAGTGAACTGACCTAGAAAGAGAAAGTGAAACAAAACATTTTCTCACTCATATGCAGGAGCTAACTGGTCAGAAAAATGGAAATAATAGACACTGCAGACACCAATAAGAAGTGGGGAAGGAGGAGCTAGGGTTCAGAAATTACCTTTTGGATTCGATGGTCATTATCTGGGAACTGGGCCACCTGAGACCCGATCCCCACTACTACAAAATATATTCATGTAACAAACATGTATATGCGCACCCAAATCTAAAATTAAAATGGAAAAAACCGATAAAAACAAAGATGTTCGCTAGTCTGTGGAGAAAAACAAAGACTTCTACACTGTTAATGAGAATATAAGCTAGTTCAACCTTTGTGGAAAGCAGTGAGATGTTTTCTTGAAGAAATAAAAACCGAGCTACCATACAATCCAACAATCCCACTTCTAGTATTATGCTCAGAGGAACATAAATTCCTCTACCAAAAAGACACCTGCACATGTATGTTCATTGCAGCACTCTTCACAATAGTAAAAACATAGAACCAACCCTAATGCCCATCAAAATTGGGCTGGACAAAGAAAATGTGGTGTATATACATGATGGAATACTATGCAGTCATAAAAAAGAAAAAAATTATGTCCTTTACAGCAATATGGATGCAGCCAGAGACCATCATTCTAAGCAAGCTATTACAGCAAAAAGAAATTGAATACCATGTATTATTACTCATAATTGGGCCCTAAACATTGAGCACAAAGGCAAGAACAATTGATGTGGACACCGCTACTGGGGGAAGGGAGGAAGGGGAATTAGGTGGCACACAACCACTTGTCAAGTACCAGGTCTACAACCAGCAGGAAAGACGTCTCACTAGAAACCCAAACTCCACCTGCAAGCAGTTAGTTACATAGAAAATCCTCACATCCACTCCACAACACTAAAATAAAAAAATTTAAAAATAAATAAAACTGCATTCATTAGATCTATAAAATGAGCTCAAAAACTTCTCACTCCAAGAAAGATACTAACATTTCTACGTTTATATATATTGATGTAGAAACAAAAACTTAAATAGATAAATATGTTTGCATTGCTGGCCAAGTGCGGTGGTTCACATCTTTAGGTGGCTAAGGTGGGAAAATCGCTTGAGCCCAGGAGTTTGAGACCAGCCCGGGAACACAGTGAGACTTCGTCTCCATAAAAAATAAAAATTAAAATACACTTACATCACATTTGGACAAGAAAAGGTCTCTCTTGTAAAAGAAAATCTGTCTCTATTTCAAGTAATGATTATTGTCACCAACATAGATTCTGCTCCTTAAATGTAATACTTCAGTGATACACTTTCGTCAGAATATTAGGGGGCAAAAATTTAGGAAAATTTTTGCAAAATAGAAGTTTTGTTTATTAAAACATTTAACAAATATTATTAATAGAATTTTTAAAAGTAGAGGGAAGAATCAGTGTGGAAAGGAGGCAAGATGGCAATGGGACCAGTGGGAGTGTGAAAGTCTCTGCAAGGTCAAGTGTTTATAAAGATAGTCTGCGTAAGTGGGTGAGTGCTGCTGGGTGAGGGAAAGTCTGTCTAAGGTGAGACTCAGTCCAGGGGCTCCCCTCTGAGGTGGCTGCAACCCACCACTGCCCTGAGATCAGAATCCCCGGTGTGCAGGATCATCAGTCATTATTGGGGGTCTCCAGGGAGGAGGCAGTGGAAATCAGCTGCCCTCAGCACCTAATCCATGCCATCACCTGCCGCAGTGGGCTGGGCACGGGCAGAGGAAACGTGGAGAGGACACGGCAAGGAAATCTAGAGCTGAACCTTGCCACTGGTCAGGAGACACTGACTACCACCATCTTCTCTGTCTCAGGATGGACAGAGACCTGCATTGGCCCCCTCAGTTCTGTTCAGCCTCCAACCTGGGACCCAGAGGTGACCACCGCACCCCCTCCCACCTCCCTGGGATCAACCACTGCTGATCCAGAGAGAAAACTTCAGGAGCACACACAGAGACACGGACACCCCATGCCCATGCTGGACTGGGTATAGACACAGCATATCTGAGCGGGGGACTTGGCGGTAGCAGCAGCAGCAATGAATGAGTTGCAGGAGTCGGGATCTGATTCACCCTCCACCCACAGCAGTCTGCGGGGCTAAGAGTTACAGACCTGTGCTGAGAGCGGAGTGGAGGGGCTGGAGACCGGAGCCCACTCCCTACTAAAGCTGTGACTGCTTGGGAAAGGAACCTGAAGCTCCAAAAATGGCCACAGAGGGAGCTTCTTTTATTCCCCCTTCTGTTTTTATGTTTCAGTACTTGCTGTTTTGGGGTTTTTTTGGGAGGGAGGGGTAGTTTTTGTGTTTCATATGTGTATTTTTGAGGGCAAGTGCATCATCGGGTTTTTTTTTTATTTGTTTGCATGTTTTTGTTTTTTTCTATTTTGTTTGTTTGTTCATTCGTTGTTATGCTTGTTTTCCTTCTCCTTCTCCACTGTCTTCTTCTACCTTTAGTTTCCCGTCTCCTTTTTTTTTCTGTTCCCCTTTTACTTATCTCATTTTGCTTTCTGGGGCATACATATGCTCCTATTGCATGAACAGATTATAAGTGATTTGCAGGGGGCCCACACACCTGTCAGTGGATACTGTGATCTGCAGCTAGCTTCTGAACCACAGTTCACCTCATAACACCTTCATCAAATCTCAAAACTCCAAAAAACACAGTCCCCCAGCCCCAGTCTTTAAAATTGAACAAATCCAGAGGATCTACATCAAGAAGAATAGGAAATTGAGCAGACAGAAATGAAAGCTATCTCCCATCACTGAGAAATGGAATTAAAGAAGGAGGAAAGGGGGGAACCATCACAAAAGGAGAATACAGGTTCCATACAGACTCCTGAAAAGACAGCACCTGAGAATACAGACTTTGGAACTCAGAATAACTGATGCCAAACCACAAATGCAGAAATCAAGATATTAATAGAGAGAAAGAATAGAAATGAAGAGAGATAAGAGGAAAGAATGAAGGAGTTGATAACTGAGATGACAGAAATAAAGAATACAATAAGCAAAATAAATAACAAACTGATAAGCATGGAAAGCAGAATTAACCAGGCAGAAGACAGAATCTCAGAACTTGAGGACCATAATATGGAACTCACCCAAATTGTTAAAAACATAGAAAATAAGGTTTAAAAGACAGAACAAAGCCTTCAAGTGATATGTGATTATATCAAGAGGCCGAAACTAAGATTAATTGGCATTCCTGAGGCAGACAGAGAAACAGACCACCTGGAACAAGCATTCCATAAAATTATCCAAGAAACCTTCCCTTATCTCATCAGAGACGTGACCATTCAAACACAAGAGATTCGGAGAACCCCTGCAAGACATCAAATGAGAAGACCAAGTCCTAGACACATAGTAATCTGATTACACAAAGTACATATTTAAAAAATCCTAAGGGCAGCAAGAGGAAAAGATCAGACTACTTACCTGGGAATATCAATTAGAATAGCAGTAGATTTATCTGCAGAAACACTACAAGCAAGAAGAGACTGGAGTCCAAGCTTCAAAAGTTCTCAAAGATAAACAATTCCAACCAAGAAATTCCTACCCAGCTAAGCTAAGCATTATCAGCTATGGAGAATTAAAATCTTTCACAGACATTCAATCACTAAGAGTTTACACCGTCTCCAGACCAGCTCTATAAGAAACACTTAAGAAATAATTAAACACTGAAGAAAGAAATAAAAGAATGGCCACACTCTTCCCAAGAATACAGGAAAAAGATTGAAAACACACACATATATCAATCCCAAATATCAAAAGAAACCAATAAACAAATAAACAAGCAACAACAAACCCTATAAGAACTGCATGACAGGGATTAACTCTCACATCCCAATAATTTTCCTGAACTGAACATACCACTGAAAGGACAGAGAATGACAAACTGGATAAAAAAAAATGATGCAACAGTTTGCTGTCTTCAAGAGACTCATCTCATGAGAATGGACATTCGCAGACTTAAAGTAAGAGAATGGAAAACAATTTATCAGGTGAACAGAACACAAAAGAAAGCAGAAGTTGTGCTCTTAATATCAGGCAAAATATCCTTTAAGTTATCAACAAATTAAAAAAGATACAGAAGGTCATTACATAATGATAACAGGTTCAATTCATCAATAAGAAATATTTATCCTACATATATATGCACCCAACATAGGGGCACTAATCTTTAAAAAGCAGCTCTAGGTAAAGTAAAAAAATACATTGAATCAAACACTATCACAGCTGGGGAATTAAATACCTCACTAGCAACCCTAGAGAGATCATCGAATCAAAAAAATTAACAAGGAGATGCGGAGCCTCAACTTAACACTTCACCAAATGGACTTAATAGGTACCTACAGAGCACGCAGCCCAGTGACTATGGAATATACATTATATTCATCACTACATGGAACATATTCCAGGATCAAGCACATTGTTGACCATAAATCAAGCATAAAAAAATTCCATAAGATTGAAATACTTCCATACACCTTCTCAAACCACAGTGGAATACAAATAAATATTAACACCAAAAAAAGCGACCCCAAAACACACAAAGACATGGACATTAAATAGCATGATGTTGAACAATTCCTGGGTCAACACAGAAATCAAAGCAAAAATTAAAAGATTTCTGGAAACAAATGAAAATAAAGACACACCTTACCAAAACCTCTGGGATACCATGAAAGCAGTACTGAAAGAGGAATTCATATATTTACGAACACACATCAAGAAAATGGAAAGTTCACAAGTTAACAGGCTAACAAATCAGCTAAGGGAACTGGAAAGGCAAGACCACCAAAACTCTAACTTCAACAGAAGATTCCAGATCACCAAAGTAAAAGCCCACATACAGGATATAGAAGACAAAACTATCATAGAAAAAAATCAATGAGACAAAAATCTGGTTCTATGAAAGGATACACAAGATTGACAGACCCCTAGCCAGATTGACCAATAAAAAGAGAGAAAATGTTCAAATAAACACAATCTGAAATGCAAATGATCAAATTACAATGGACCCTGAAGAAATACAAAAATTCATCAGGGATTACTATGCAAAACTCCATGGAAACAAACTTGAAAACTTAAATGAAATGGAGGACTTTCTGACATCACACAACCTCCCAAGCTTGAAACAAGAAGAAATTGTTATTAAATAGATTAATAACACCTCAGGAAATAAACCCCTCATAAGAAAACTGCCCCCCGACACACACACAAAATGCTGGACCAGACTGCTTTCTGGCAGAGTTCTACAAAACATACAAGGAGCAGCTATTTCAATTCTATTGAAAATATTCCAAGTAATTAAGAAAAACGGAACTCTCCCCAAATCACTTTATGAAGCTAACATCATACTGATACTCAAACCAGGTAAGGATTCAACAAAGAGAGCTACAGACCAATATCTCTGATGAATAGATTAAAAAATACTCAACAAGATTTTAGTAAATCAAATCCAACAACACGTCTCAAAAATCATCCCCAACTTGATCAAGTAGGCTTCATCCCTGGGATATGGGGGGGGGGCGCGGTTCAACATCCACAAGACCATAAGAGTAAATAAATACATCAACTCATGTAAACACAGGAATCATGTGATGATATCACTAGATGCAGAAAGGGTTTTGATAAAAATGCAACATTCCTTCTTCATAAAAAACCTTGAACACCTAGGCATTGAGGGAATATACCTCAAAATAGTAGGCTCCATCTATGATAAACAAATAGCTAACATATTGCTAAATGGACAAAAATTGGAAGCATTTCTTCTGAAAAGCAGAACAAGACAAGATTGCCCACTTTCACCCCTCTTGTTCAACACAGTGTTGGAAGTCCTAGCTAGAGCAATCAGACAAGAGAAGGAAATCAGAGGTATTCAAGTAGTGAAAGAGGAAGTCAAGTTATCCTTCTTTGTTGAAGATATGATTCTATACCTTGAAAATCCAAGAGAATCTGTCAAAAACCTTGCACTGAAAAAGGACTTTGGGAAAATCTCAGGATACAAAATCAACACACAAAGGACAGTAGCATTCCTATACACCAAAAATAAACAGTCAGAGAATCAAATAAAAAACAATATCCCATTCACAACAGCCAGGAAAAAAATTAAATAACTCAGAATCTTCCTAACTAGAGAAATGAAATACCATTACAACAAAAACTACAAAAAACATTGTTCAAAGACGACACAAATGAAAAAATATTCCATGCTCATAGATTGCAAGAATCAGCATTGTTAAGATGTCCATCCTACCCAAAGCAATCTACAGATTAAACATAATACCCATTAAATTACCAGCATCACTCTTCTCAGACATGGAAACAACAATACAGAAATTCAAATGGAATTATAAACAAAATAGCCAAAATAGCCCTCAGCAAAAGAAATAAAGTGGGAAGTATCATACTTCCAGACTTTAAACTTTGTTATAAGTATACAGTAATCAAAATAGCCAAGTATTGGTACAACAACAGGAATATAGACCAATGAACCCGGATACAGATTCTGGAAAGAAAAACTCAATTTCTCAACCAACTCACCTTTGACAAAGTCTCCACCAATAACCACTGGGGAGAGGAGAACTTACTCAGTAAACCGTGCTGAGAAAAGTGGCTGATCTCATGCAGAATATTAAAATAAGACCCCTACTTATCACCATACACAAAAAATCAACTCTAAATGGATCAAAGACCTAAATGTAAGACCTCAAACTGTACGAACTTTAAGAAAATGCAGGAAACACCCTTATGGAACTGGCAATCAATTCCTGATCAAAACCCCAAGTACCCATGCCATAAGAGATAAGATAAACAAGTGGGACCTCATCAAAGTGAAAAGTTTCTGCAAAGCACAATAAATCATCAGAAGATGAGGGAGACAGCCCACAGAGTGGAAAAAAATATTTTTCAGTCATATATCTGATAAAAGTCTAATATCTAGGATCTACAAGAATCTCAAACACGCTAAAAATATAAAAACCAAGCATCTGTATTAGAAAGTGGGCAAAAGATATGAATGGACACTTCTCAAAAGAAGACATATGAGCAGTCAACAAATACATGAAGAAATGCTCATCTTCACTAATCATCAAAGACAGATAGATGATGCATCGGTATCATCTGGAAATTTCTAGAAATGGGAAACCCAGATCCTGCCCTAGACTGATTCAACTAGAAACTGTATTTTAGCCGGGCTCGGTGGCTCAGCCTGTAATCACGCGCCTTTGGGAGGCTGAGGTGAGTGGATTGCCTGAGTCCGCGGGTTCGAGACCCGCCTGGGCAGCGAGACCTCATCTCTACAATAAACCAAAAAATCAGCCAGGCGTGGTAGCGTGCGCCTGTAATTCCAGCTACTTGGAAGGCTGAGGTGGAAGGATCGCCGGAGCCCAGCAGGTCGAGGCTGCGGTGGCCGGGAACAGCCACTGCACTCCAGTCTGGGCGACAGAGTGAGACTCCAACTCAAAAAAAAAAAAAAAAAAAAAAAAAGAAAAAGAAACTGTATCTTAACAAGTTCCTGAAATCATTCTAGTTGCTTTAAAGTCTGAGAGGCACCATGTAACCTTTAAGCTATCATGCCATGGAGCCATAGTGCATAAAATTTCAAATCACATCCTCCTTTGAATTAAGGTAAATGAAAGACAACTGTTAAATAAAGGGAAACAATGCATCTGGTAAAAAATACAGTCCCATGCCTTATATCTATAGAGTTGAAATAAACACATCTGGGATGGGGATCCTGCAATCTCTATTTTCAGGAAGTGACAACTAAGTCAATGTGTCAAGGAAGCAGATCTTGAGAGGATGAGAACCAAAGCTAATGCTTTGATAGGGCAGCACAGAAGGAAGAATAGGAACCTGCATTTGGGCATTATGAGTTGACATCTGATAGTTGAGGAGGTGGGAAAGAAAAACACAAGGTCACAGACATAGAGACCACTGATAGTGAAAGACACCTAGATAAACATCCACTTTGTTCCGCTGTAGCACCCACATTTTACAGAAGAATAAAGAGATAGATACTATAGTTTTCCCAGATTATTGATCAATCACTAGACATGCCAGCCTAGGACTCAAGGCTGTGACCACAATTTCAGTACTGTTTTTTAGGACACTTAGTGCTTCATGAATCAAGTAACACCGATTTCAAAAAAATAAGAGGCAAAGAACTGAATGATGAATGTTTCCATCAAATTCTACTGTTTCCTAAAAAAGAAAACATTATTTAAGATGAAGTTAAAAGTAGAATTTCAAGGGGATTATATCCACTATCCCCAAAAGGAATATTTGAAACCAGCAAAAGGGTGTCATATAGTAATATGAGTGTGTTATGTTATCATCAGAGAACTCAAAACCAGTGGCAAGAGACTAAAAGATGTACTGGATGTGTCAAATAATAATATTTTCTGTGGGTGAATTATGGAATAATCACCATGCTAGCTGAAGACTTAGAGCCATCTAAAAGTTGGGAGGTATAGTGTGTTTCAGAAATGTGCAGACAGGTATTTGACAGAGAGACAGGAGGATTTTGAAGAGTGATGACTGAGGAAAGAGTTAGTCCCCACATGACTCTATTATCCTAGCCTAACCCTTTATGTCCTCTTGGCCATATCTGCATCATTTAAAAACACAGAAACAACACGTTATCTGATTCTGTACAGAAATGTTATGAAAATGAAAATAAAATATACCAGAAAATATCCTATAAACTCTCATTTCTTGGAACTTTGATTCATTGTTTTTGAGTGAGAAGAGAAATGAATGGAATGAAGTGATTCTAAGATATCTTGATCCTCCTTGTTATTCAGAGATTGTTTGAAGTTTTACAGAGAGAAGTTACTGCATGCCCAAGAAATTGTCATCATTATTCTGTTTTTGCTCACTGCATATTAATCAGATTGCATGCTGTCAATTAAGATTAGAAATTGCTTAGGGAAAAGTTTCTTAGAGTGACTCAGTCCTCATTGCCCAGAAAGTGTCTTGATATACGTGAATGACCAGACATTTTGGTAAAGAAAATAAAATCCTGAGGAATGATGCCATTTTAAAGAGAGGAATTTGAACAGTGGTGTTCACCCACATGTTCCCCAGTTACCCTTGGGACACATTCTCTGTCCCATCAACCACAAGCTCCACGGGCAGAAAAAAAATTCATCCTACTTTTTTCCTAGGAATACCTGTGCAAAGATATTCATCCTAGAGCTGGCCGCTCTGTCCAGCCCCTTCCCAGCTAATCCTCAGGAGAACAAATGTTTAGTTTTTGTAAGGCTGTTAATAAAACAAAATGCTCTTATGGGTGTAGTTTCTGTTGCTGGGATCTGTTTCTCTTGTAGTACAATATCAAAAGTTTCCAAAAAGAAAACTCCAGTGAGAAGCATTAAAAGAGAGGAAGATGAGAAAAGAGATGAAGAGTCTTTGAAGAGAAGTGCACAATTTATTGGAATTGGATCATTAAACACAAATAAGATCTGACTATGAATTTTGTGAGGTAGAGGAACAATTATACGTCCTCAGCAGAGTCAACCTACATATGTGTCCGTGATTGACTTCTGCAACAGGAAGCCAGAAGATGGGGCTGCGGCTCTCACAGTATTTTGTTGTTGCTGACAGAGGGGACCAGCATTCAACAGAAGGGATCCCCTACAAGGGCTTGGATGAGTCTCTTATGTACAATCTGTCCCCAAGTCATGTTTTCCTATGGCTATGTAAGGTATTTGAAGAAAGATTAAGAATAGAATGACTTCTAAAATCTCTGGGAACCTAAAGCAAGTCCTTCTTTTAAGTCTTCAATGCCCAAATCTAACTAATTACAAATAAACTACATATTCCTTGTGTTTCAGTAATTGTTATAAAATTGCATTTGGCTTGGTGACCACAATGATTGTTTTGACTTTCAAACAACTTAAAAATGATTTGAATATTTTAAACTATTTCAAACTCCTTTGATAGAATGAGTGTACTTCAGAAGGGTTGCTTAAAGGTAAATCTTTTAAATACTGTGCACCTTACCTCTCTGAATTTTGTTTTATACATACTTCTCTGTGGAGTATGCGATGCTTGTGAAGGAGATTGTACTTCTTCGCAAGAAGAAATAAGGACATGAGACAGAAAGTATTCCTATTCAAGTATGATCAGAGTATCTTTGCTTTCCACTCAAGCTTAAATGTTATTTGCAATTCCGAGTCATAACTCATCGTGATCAAGAAAAGTCTCTATTGTTCCCTGACACATAACAATACTGGTGGATTGACTGTCTCTGATTGGGGGTTATCTGCTCAGATCAAAGTCAGCCCTGGCTTGACTAAAGGCATGGCTTATCTAAGGTATAATAAAAAAAAAAAATACTCAACTCCAAATCCCGGTTTCTCCTCTCCTTAAAATTGCCAACAACCTCACTGCAGATCTTGAGCTATCCACTGAATACATCTTCGTCTTGATTTCCTTTTAAGAAACAAAACAAATACTAATTGTTATACTCTCTAATTAAAGAGGAAAAACAAACTATTAATTGTCTTATCTTAAAATTTTTAAAATCTAAAATATTGTAATTCTTTTACATTCATTGAGAGAAAACAAAAAGTTGCGAAGTCTTTTCTCTGTCTCAGCCAAGAATGTATTTCACTGAAAGTGACCTTGAAATCTGATAAAACACCTAAGTCTGAGATCCAAGTAAACCACTTTAGCCCACCTTATGTTTTCGTAGTTTCCCTTGTTAAGAAAACTAAACACTGCCCCGAGTCTAGACATGTCTGACACAGGAATTTTCAGGGCATTAAGATAAGAGGTAAGATCAATTTGAATGTTTGATGTGGGGAGATGATCATGTGTCAGAATATAAACAGGAATCCAGATGCCAATTCAATGAAATTATATGGATAATTACATTGTAGCTTGATGCCCTGATGTAAAAGGAACCTGACATAAAATGCAAGCTTAGGATTCTGGGAACCATTTCTATCAGAAGGCCCTATTTAAAGTACTATCTCTTGTCTAAGCTTAAAAACTATGGAAAACATAAAAAAACCAAAATTATTGAAAAGTTGAATTTATTTATTTTAATTTTTAAATGTTAAAGATGTGGGGTACAATTCAGGGTTAGGTACACAAACATTGATTATGCAGCTAACCTTGTTGATGAGGTGTGCCCCTCCCTCCCCTAGCAGTTTCCCTCAACTGCCAATCCCACCCCACCCTCCCCTGGCAGTTTCCCACTACTGCCAATCCCTTTCTTATAGTATTATGATAATTGCTCAAGGTTCACTTATGAGTGAGAGCATATGGTACTCTGTTCTTTGTTTCTGTGATAGATCACTGAGTATGATCAACTCTAAATCATCCAAATTTATACCAATATAAAATCTATATAAAGTTAATCAAAATTAAAGCAGATAAAGGTTAATATACTTACTATAAAAAGAGCTCATGCAATTCTAATTAAAAACCACTAAAGCCTCAATTAATGAACAAAGGCTATGGAAAGATCATTTTAAAAACAAGACTGGCTAAAACAAATATTCACCCACTAGAAATTAGAGAACTGCACTTTTGATTGTCAAATCAGAACACACTGATACATACAATCACACATACACATACACACTAACACATGACAACAGTTCAATTCAATAAAATAAATCCAACCATGCACAAAAGTACAAAACTGGTCAGTCTTTTTCATAGCATTCTGACAAAATGTGTCAGATACACTAAAAACATCATTATGAATTGAATGAAGACTTTCTCATGGGAAACCATCGCACTGTTAACAGTGCGTCTGTGTTTTGTAACATTATATTTCATTCCAGCTTGTTTTGTATTTTCTGATTTTCCTGCAATTACATTTAGGAGAGAAATAATCACTTTTGTTTAAAAACGCAAACTTTCTCACGTACTGCCTACACATGATGCTTCAATGTTAGTCCTATTCAGATGAGATGGTCCAGGACCATGTAAAGCTCATTCCCGAAGTCATTTTTTTTTAAAGTAAAAGGTTGTAAAAGAATTAAAATACTACTTAGACATTGAAATAGTTTGTTTATTGGAAGGATAGTTCATATTAATACATAACCATGAGTCTTGAAGAAAGAAGAGTGGTTCCCCTAAAACATCTTTATAAAAATTAGATAAAATAATGCAATAAAGACATATTTTGTATCATTGTAACGGAGGCTTACAATATGTAGCTGAGGTTTGAGTGAATTTTTCATGATTTACTTTCATCTTATTGTGTGGAAGTCAGCAGGCCTGTGGAGTCGAGCTATCATGTAACAAACCTGGTTCCGAAGAGATGCTTTTCAAAGATCTCACTGTACTCATCCTGTTCCCTCCAACCTATGAGCAGATGTGTCATCAAAGCTACTTGACAAGCGTGTGGCATAATGGTAAAGGAGTCTCTCAGTTTCCCACAGAGGTAAGTGTAATGGGAACAGCAACACCATTGCAAATCATCTGTGTATTGAAGAATTTCTCTCTGTCTTAAATACATCCTTCAAACCATTAAAGCTCCAATTCTAATGATGAAGTGCCTCATCCCATACCACACACATTTTGGAAAACTGCATCCTCTGGTCTTTACTGTGAAACAAGGAAACTTCCTGCTTCACAGCTTTCTCTCTGTTCCTTTGTTTTTTGTCGTTGTTGTTTTTTGGTTTTTTTATTTCTTATCCTCTGATTTTATTCTGAACTCAGAGCCTTTAAAATGCATTATAAAACACAAACAACTGTCTATGTTGGAGTAAATTAAAGACAAACTACACCAAGTTCCTGCAAAATGCAAGCATCAATGCTCCACATACTCCTGGTTTTATGGTTGAGTTCCTTTCTTCATTTGTCAATGATTGACAGGCAATGGAATTTAAAATGCGGAGCCATATGACAGTTGCAATACAATGCGCAGTAAGAAGATAAAAGTCAGTGTTCCGAAATCAGTGTTTCGATTCCCAGGCTGAGCCCAGAGTTCACTCACCCTTTCTGCACATTAATGGGAGGTCAAAGGAGCCCTCCTGATAGGGTAGGTGCATATTCTGCAGTGCCTTTAATGTGGCGGCTGAACACCTGTGCAGAAGATGCACAAAATAATCTCACCCATCTTTTATGCATCCGTAAAAACATGACAGATTGTGGGCCACTGAGCCTCATGTCATGGGGTCTTTTTAATTTAACTGTAATCTTGTTTCTGTTATGAGTTCACACATTTAAAAAGAAGCCAGAGACACAGAAAACCTTGTCTTCTCAAACAATCTTTCATTGGAAACATTCCACTTATTAGAAACTGACATCTACTTATAAGTACCATGGGTATATTTGTTTTAAATAAACTTAGCAGCCGGGCTTGGTGGCTCAGCCTGTTAATCCCGCGCCTTTGGGAGGCTGAGGTGAGTGGATTGCCTGAGCCCGTGGGTTCGAGACCCGCCTGGGCAGCGAGACCTCATCTCCACAATAAATCAAAAATCAGCCGGGCGTGGTAGCGCATGCCTGTAATTCCGACTACTCGGAAGGCTGAGGCAGAAGGATCGCCGGAGCCCAGCAGGTCGAGGCTGCGGTGGCCGGGAGCGGCCACTGCACTCCAGTCTGGGCGACAGAGTGAGACTCCAACTCAAAATAAATAAATAAATAAATAAATAAACTTAGCCTTCCTTATAAGATTTAAAGAAAAAGAAAAGTTGGCTAGAATTTTTACTTCTAAGAACTCATGTAACCACGGTTCCTGTGGCATTCACCCCAAATAAAAAGTGTAAGCTCTGGGTGAAAATAAGACAGATTCCCATATTTCAATGTAGACAGTTATTGCTGACTTCATCACTATGTTTTTCTCCCTCCTTTTGAGAATTAAGAAGTTGCATGCATTAATTTCATACTTTTGGAGTGTTTTGATAGTCAAGTTGAGGCCATGTGGCCATGTGGATCTTTATAAATTAATATTTGCTTCAAGCAGTCCAAGCAAACTATCCCTTCTCAATTAAGTCAGTTTTTCCAAGAAATGTCTTCCAGTTTTGAAAAACCTACGGTTGAATATGAACAGTAATTCATTTATGAACATTCAGCCCAATTAGTAAAAAAAGTGTAAAACCAGCACTTTTTTCTTTTTATAGATTTTCAAAATAAACTCAATTAATTGTGTTGTGTTTGCAGCCTCTACAAACTGCAGTCTGCAAATTCAGCTTCTGCACATTCCAGCTTCCCATTGGTGCATTTGGGCTTCATTTCATGAAGAAGAGAATAAAGTTGGTTTATAACAAGGCCACTTGTCTTTAATCATGCCTATCTGAGAGAAGACTAGCCTACATCCAAAGCCGGAGAAAATCACCAGATAATCCGTGGGCACACAGTAGGAAGGTAATTGCTCCTAAACTCAATATTATTGCAAATATTTTCCTTTAAAATTCTTTTAGTTGTTTTTATGTGCGAAAAAATATGGACCCTATCTTTGACTGCTCCTGCATAAAACAAAACAGTTACATTTACGGCAAGCAGGGTGGTTTGTAAGCACAGACTGGGGAGAAGGCAGAGATAGCTCAGCTGGTATGGCCTAGGCTCAGCTTCTTGTCTCATCATTATCCACTAAGCAGCATGCAATATTACATCACCTAGAGCTACCTTGAAAAAATAAAAGCAAAACCAAAATATCCCAACCCAACAAAACTTGACTTTTTTTCTTGTAAAAGTCGTGCTGTGAATTATTTTCCTATTGACTCAATTTGTTCAGCAGCTATGTGAACCCATACAATAGGCACATCTGAAATGCATCTCTTTCTAGGGAATCTCATTAAGAAAGTCATAAAAGATCCACGAGGCAGGATCTCTGGAAAGTCAGGTGCAAGTTTCCTCTGAATGGCTGGTATTGCCTGAAACATGCTGTCGTGTGCTACTGTGTTCTACAGTACATTACGATGTGCCCAGCCTTTCCTACCCAGTTTATCCCACAGCCCTGAGCTTTCCCAAGTGTTAGCAGCTTCTTTCAGGTTCCAACACACAGAATCCTGAGTTAAAAGAAATCACATCTAAATGAACATTATCTTTATTCTCTATTAACCACAAAGCATTTCACAGTGAGTCCATAGACTCTAGGAGAGATAGAAATCTTCTGTGCTCTGCAGAATGTTTGTTATTAGCATAATTGCTTCCAGATGTTTCCATGTGCTACCCGGGTCCACAAGAGGCATTATTCTTTGGCCCTTTGGTTCTGCTGCATTTCCTTCCCATGGAGACTAGACATCTCCCCTACCATAGACTGAGCAATTAGAGTCTTTCATTCATTTCCAAATTATTTCTTCTTCCTGATAAGTTGGTGCTTTTTAACTATGCATAAAAAGATTTTTGACTTCTGGAATTAACTTCATGGATGTTCACCTGGCACTAAGAATCAACATTTCCCAAATAGCACAAGGTGAATGCTGCTTATCCTAATCAGAGCAGACTGATTTCAGATTACTGCTGGACCAGGGAGGAATTGTGTTTGATAGATCCCTTTAAAGTCAGTATCTACTTGGATGGCCCCTACAGGAGGAAGGGGATATTTAAATCTATATCCCTGTCATAGCCTCATCCCACTCTCTGTTTTCTTGCATGAACTGGAAACGTGATAGCCATAGAATGCCATGACAGGAGGAAACATGTTGATAACAGTTACTGGTAGAATCTCCATGCATAATACAGTGTCTGGCACAAAGACAACAGCAAAAATATTTACTGAAATTAATATTTGTGAAATAAACAAACAAGCAATTTATTAATTAAATCAATGAGAAGAATAGATGAATTGAATATAGGATTTATTTGCCAGCCTTAGACAGTTAATAATTTATGATATAATCAGATAAAGCTAGTATAAACAAGTCCAAAATGGAAAAAAAATAAAGACTATGATCTTATTCATCTTTGAATATTCACGCACTTTGTAAAACTCTTGCACATTCCAGATATGTATTATTTTGTTGAATGAACAAAAGAGTAAGTGACATTTTGGACACTGACTTCTGATCAGGCTGTGATATTAAATATATGTTGCCCCAAACTCAAGCTACAATGCTTATTAGCTTTGTGACTCAGGAAAAATTCTTAAATGCTCTTAGTCTTAGATTCTTCATTTATAAAAAGGGTGCAATAATAATTATCACACATAGTTGTCATGAGGATTGCTTTAGATAATAGCTGTTACATGTCTAAGGAGTATTTGATTTGAAAATAATAGTTTCTTCTTTCTATTTCTTTGTTTTTGCCTTTATAGTTGAGTCCCACCCTACTTACTAGACTGGATCTTGGCATCACAATCCATCCATCCATCTCTTTATATCTCTCTCAATCTGTTACTAAATCTCTGTCTTAATTAGTTGTTTATCTTTTGATTACATTTACACCTATGATTCTCTCCTTATAAAGAATCACCTCTCAGTTTAAGATGTTGGGAAAATTCTGTACATAAATAGTAGTGATGGTTGCACAGCAATGTGAATGTGCTTAACACTATTTAATTATATACTTAAAGTGGCTAAAATGGCACATTTTATGATATACATATCTTACCTCAATAAAATATACTTCGGACATGCTTCCCAGGTCATGTAATTAATTCCATTAATGTCTGCTATCCTTTGTATCCATGTCTTGAGTTATCTACTCTTGTTTTGTGTGTTTCAGAAATTTCCTTCAACTTACCTTTCTTCCCAAGAATTCTACTGTCATTATTCTCATTAAGAATATCTATACCATTCTAATTACTATATCCAATGGACTATTTATCAGTAATTATCTTGCAAGTCCTCTGTATTTGACATTTTTCAGCACTATCTACTAACTGCAACTCTTTCTTCTCTACTGTCCTATCTAAAGTGAATCCTCTACTTTTACACTAGATTCCATCTCTCATCTACTCAAAAATATCTTCCAGACCTCTAATTTTAGCTTACCTCTCCTCATCATGTATTACTCTCTCTATCAAGTCTCACTTCAATCAGCATATGCCATACTTCAGTATATTTAAAATGTTTGATCTCACTTCTCCTGTAAATGCCACCCATTTTACTAAAACTCATCAAGGTGTTGCTCATTTTTACTTTTTTTATTTTCTCTCTTACCACTTTTGCCTTAATGACTCCTTCTAATCCAAGAGACCACTCCAGACAAAGTCATTGAAAACTGGTTGATTCTTGTCTCCATGTCATGGGGCCTATCAGCAACTTTTCACATCATCAATTTGCCTTTTCCTTTAGGAAATATTTCCTCCCTCTGGCTTCTCTTTTTCATTTCTTCATTTTGCTCCTACTTTGTGAGCCATCTGGACTCAGATTTATTTTCAAATTCAGTGCAAACCGTTTTCTCACAACTTACATTCAATTCACCTGGAAATCCTACTGACCCTAACATCAATATATTTTCATAATTGGCAGTGCATTACCATTTTCATTCCTATCATCTTATTTAAGCCACCACCATCACTTATCTGGAGAACAATAGTCTCTCAGATCTTAATATAACCTACAAAGTCCCGTGTGATCTGGCTTTTCTGATGTCTTCCCCTGTTGGTCTTCCCATTATTTGTTGAGACTACAATTTGGCCTCTGTTTTCAACATATGGAGCATGTCTTGACTCAGGACTTTTCCTACTAATATCAGCATCACTCCCTGTTGCACCTCCCTCAGATTCTGGCTACAAGTCATCTTCTCCATGGATCCTACTCTGTCATTCCATTTAAAATCCTTGCATTCCAAATGTCAGTCTCTCAATTCCCCTTACTTTGACATATTTGTTCTGAATGATGTTTAACCAACTTCTAATACACCGTTTAATTAATTTATTTAGTTTGTTAATATTTTATTTTATGTCTTCTCTGGTTAAAAAGTAAGTTTCAGGATGATAGGAACTTTTTTATTGTTTTCTTCACTAATGTACTCCTCAGTTCTAAACATACTTGGTACAGTTCATTATGTATATACATATATAATATGTTGTTATACACACACACACACACACACACACACACACACACACACACACCATATAAACTATAAAGGAGTTAATAAATAAAGATGTCTCTGGACACTTATCCCACCATATTTCTAGAAGAAGACCTTACCGCTCTTTCAAACCAAAATAAGACATATTCAATTTCTAACCTGAAGCTCTAAGCATGACATTTAATTTAAATTTATTTTTACTATTTATTTTTATACTTTTTACCTAACATGCTTGAGTCTAATAATTGTGTTCTTCCAAAACAAGAACACAATTATTAGACTGTCCCCTATTCCTACTGCCACTACCCTTATTGTTACCCGGAACCCTGTTCAGGTTGTGTGATTCTTCACATTGACCTGCCCCACCCACTCTAATTAATCGTGCATCACTAATCAACACTCTGCCCCAAGACATTTTTGAACTCCCAAATTCCTAAAGTAGTAGCTCAAACCTGCTTATTTCAGGGGAAGTAGAATTTTTTTGTGAAACTTTGTAGTACTTGGACACATTTCATTCTGTCATTGAAGTGAGAAATCTTGCTAAAAGAATACATTAAAAATTAGAATAAAATATATTAAAATAATATCACGCATTTCCATTAATATTCATTTGCAAATGTTTCATTTATTTCATAATCTGTTAGCGCTCACTAAACAAACAAATAGCAGCCAGATGACAAAATTGTAAGAAGAATTTTCAGTCTTTTCCAGTTAATAACACTTCAGAAAATAAGAGCAAAATATATCACTGAAATTTAGAGAAGGGATAACTTGCTCTAACTTAGAGACAATCTTCATTCTCCTGGCTCATAGGTGATGTTGTGTGTGTATACTTCCTGGAATACTTCCCTCAGGAAATCCTCTTCTTCCTTTCTTTCTTTCTTTCTTTCTTCCTTCCTTCCTTCCTTTTTTTTCTCATTCTTTTCCTCCCTTCCCTTCATCCTGTTTTTGTTTCGACATTTACTTTTGAGTAACAATTGTGTAGTTATAACTCTTTTAGGAGCTGGGAGAACACTGTGTGCAAACCTTCACACAATTCTTGGATCTTGTATTTTAGTCTGGAAAGAAGATGTAAATCACATAATCACAAACCACAAATGGCGACGCCTGTCCCTCATGCTCTCCTGTTGAGGGACCATTTGTCATTTCCAGAATGTGCCATGAAATGTCTGTTTTCTCTTCCATTGATTATATTTTTCTCACTTGGATTGTTTCTACTGCTCTCCTTTTACCTCAAGTTCAAGTTTTAGAGAAATATCGAAATCACTTTCGCCAGGATTTGAGCATAGATGTCTGTTTTGTGGTATAGATGTCTCTAACTTGTATAAGATAAGCTTGAAGTTTACCTCTCCCAGGATTTTGCATCCAGTAGACATTCATAATTAATACCTACCGAGTTGAGTAGGATTTTTATTAATCCCTCAGTGAGTAGGCTGTCTATTAATAGTCAACGTTTATTTTGTTTGCTTTTTATTTACTGCTAACTAAACTCAATACTTCATTTTTTCTGTCCTGGGATTAAATCCAGGTTCCCCTTACCACATTTACCTGCATGGAGCCTTAGGCTATTCTAGACTCTGACAGTTTCTCTGACTTTTCTAGTTTTTGATGACTTTCACAGTTTTGGTAAGATCAGGTGATTTTCAGAATGTCCTTCAATATGAGTTTTTTCCTGACTAGGGTTATTGGTTTCTGAATGGAAGACCACAAAAGTACTCTTGCCATTATATCATGATAGCAAAGAATGCTATCAATGTTCCTTATCACCAGGGATACTAATCTGGTACCTGGCTGAGCTAGTGTTTTCCAGATTTCTCCATTACAAATGTAGTGTTTTTTCTCTTTTCCTTATTTTACTTTTTGGAAGGACATCATTAAGCACAGCTTACTTCAAGGGGTGGGGAGTTAAACTCCACTTCCTTGAGGAGAAAGTGTTTTGTTTTGTTTTGTTTTGTTTTGTTTTGAGTTGGAGTCTCACTCTGTCACCCAGACTGGAGAGCAGTAGCCTCGACCTGCTGGGCTCCAGCAATCCTTCCGCCTCAGCCTTCCAAGTATCTGGAACTTCAGGCGTGCACTACCACGCCTGGCTAATTTTTTGATTTATTGTAGAGATGAGGTCACGCCTGCCCAGGCAGGTCTCGAACCCACGGGCTCAGGCAATCCACTCACTTTAGCCTCCCAAAGGTGCAGGATTACAGGCTGAGCCACCAAGCCCAGCTGAGGAGAAAGTATCTAAATACATCAATTGGACTTCTTCTTTACAGGAAATTTGCAGTCCACTGAAACCAGACTGGATAAAAAAATATGGCACGTATACATAATGGAATATTATGCAGCCATAAAGGACAAACATATAGACATTGCAACACTTGGATGGATTTAAGTGTCTATCATACTCAGTGATCACAGAAACAAAGAACAGAGTACCCCATGTTCACACTCATAAGCAGACCTTGAACATTTACCATAATGCTATAAGAAAAGAGTTGGCAGTAGTGGGATACTGCTGGGGTAGTGGTGGGGGACACAACATCGGTAAGGGTACCTGATCTCAAACCAGGCAAAGTGGGAACCAAAGGGAGGACCAAACTTTACCTATACAATGACCACTTGTACACCTAATCCTGAATTGTACCCCACATCTTTAAAACAAAATTTAAAAATAAATAAATGCAAATTCATGGGCAATATTTCTTAATTAATATTTCAGGGAATATGATATTTGGAGCAAAGGGGATTATGAAATGACTAAGTTTAGTTCACTTCCAATTTTTTCCATCATATATTCATTCAAATACTGTGTAAGTGAGAGGGAGTTGCATATGTCCCTGTGTGTGTATAAGATGTGTGTTTGTATGCATATGGTATGCATGTATGTATATGATGTGAACTGTGTGTGTTGTGTGTATGTGTGCAGTGTTCACTCTATCTTGTATGTGTATGTATGTGATATGTGGTATGTGTATGTGTGAGGTATGCTTGCAATGTGTGTACTATGTGTAGGTGTATATGTGGTATGCATATTTGTGTACTGTATTCTGTGTGTGGTGTGTGTACGTGTGGGATGTGCTATGGGTGTATGTGTGTATATGTGTATAAAGTGTGTGTGGTATATGTGGCTATGTGTAACATGTGTACATCTATATGGTATGGTGGATGTGTATCTGTATTTGTGTGGATGCATGTGGTGTATGGTATGTGGTGTTTGTAGTATGTATGGCAGGTGGTATACGTTTGTGATGTGTGTGGATGTGTGTGTGTGTAAGTCATGTGCCCTATAGGATTCTTGCAGTCTAATATTAGCAAGATGCCTTTCGGCTGCATTCATGGAGCAAACAGTATCATGGGGGGTTGGAGTCATGTAAACTGGCCATGACAATAAGTTCCAAGGAGAGAAAAGACAATATGTGTCATGTGACAGTGACCAATTCCCTGTCTGGGTTTTCAGAGAAAGTTTTAGTGAGGGAGGAATATTTATGCTGAGAGTGTGAAGGAACTAGGTATGCTCTTCAAACTTGGCATTGTCCCAGCCATTCCAGCACCCAGCCCTGTCAGGCCTCCCTCCAGTCTTCGGCACATGCCCTACCTCTGCTCCAATCACTCCAAGCGTAATGCCATATCTTGCCCTTCTTCTCTTACATCGTTCTTTCTTCTCCCTTCCTAATCCCTGCTGCACAACCAGGGCCCTGTAGCACATATTCCAAGGGACATCTTAAATCTAATTAAACAATGCTGGCGTTGTGACTCCAAAAAGAGTTCCAGTTTGGAATGAGACCAGTTGAAATATAAATTCTGACGCTGCCACTCAGCAGCTGTCTAATCTTCAGATTTCTCATCTACAGAATGAGGCCATCCCTGTCTTTCATGTGGAAAGAAAGACACATATTTACTTGGAATGCACCAGGTAATCAACAAAGTTTATCAATGATCACATATTAAGGCATTATTGACTGTTAGTGAGTAATCATTAATGGGTTCTTCAATACATTTTGAACCCATGGGACTATTTCTAATTGAAAGAATTCAGACAGCTAAAGAAGAGACATGTAGAAACATTTTTAGCTAAGAGTCTCAGTGAGCTTCAGATTACACCTGAGAGCAATCTATCTATGAGCAAACTAAACTTTTAAGAAAAGTTCTGCATGTCAGCAAACTAAAATTTTAGACAATTCCAAATTAGATATGAAATTAGATGAAAATGTTTCACTAAACTATAAAAGTAGGTTTTTATTTTTTCACAAAAGTGTTTCCATAGTATTTACAACTGTAGTCTTAATGTTTGTGTCTCTTCAAGATTCCTATGTTGACCCAGGCAAGATAGCTCATGCCTGTAATCTAAGCACATTGGGAAGCAGAGGAGAGAGGATTGCCTGAGTCCATGGGCTCGAAACCAGCCTGGGCAACTTTGTGAGACTTCCTCTCTACAATAAACCAAAAAATTAGCCAGACCTGGTGGTACAGGCCTATTTTTCCAGCTATTTGGAAGACTGAGGCAGAAGAATCACCTGATCCCAGCAGATCGAATGTAGTCACTGCACTCCAACCTGGGCAACACAGTGAAAATCTAACAACAACAAAAAAAGTTTTATATGTTGAAACTTAATCACCAATGTGATAGTGTTAGAACATGAGGTCTTTTGGGAGATCATAGGTCATTAGGGTGGGGAGTCCCTCTTCATGATAGGATCAGTGTCATTATAAGAAAAAACAGGAGAGCTTTTCTGACCCTTCCCTCATGTGAGAACACGGTGAGAAGGGGCCATCTATGAACAAGAACCTGACTCTTATCAGATACTGGAATTTGCTGGTGCCTTGATTCGGGGACTTTCCAGCCTTCAGAACTGTGAACAAGAAATTTTGTTTACATATAAGCCACCCAGTTTACGGTGTTTTGTTATAGTTACCCAAATGGACTGAGCCATTGGAAATTTCAGAATCTAAGAGGTCATTTTTTGACTTTGCAAGTGGAAAGAAATGCTCATCTTCCTCTCTCATGTCTCTCCACTTGGTTCCTCTCTCTGGCCATGGCCAGAACAGAATGGAAGTGGAGGTACATCCATCCCCAGAGCGTCCTGAGGTAGGGACATGACTAAAGGTATTCCCAGGTAACCAAGACATCATTGTTCAGGGCTGTCATTTGTAGCAGCTTAGTAGGTAGTGATTTCAGAGAGAAAAATCTTCACTCATTTTTGTACAAATCTCCATACTCTTCTTTTTTTCTTGCTTGTGAAGAGACTGAAAGGAGAGCAAATTCTCCATGTAAATTATTTAACCTTGCATTTTTGTTGGGAACAACAATAAATTAGTATTGTGTGCTCTGAGGAGATCTGCCTGCTCCTATCAGGATCCCCTCAAGTCAGTGATCCTGTAAGTCATCAAATTCCGGTGACTAGCAATAGCCCTTCCTTCCTTCCCTGGAAATCAGTAAGCTTAGGTTTCCTTCCCATACTTCATCTTTCGTCTTTAGTTACTGAAATGCCCTTTTGCCATTACCACACCATGTTTCAACACCATTATGAGCTGATAAGGAAACCTCAAAATACACCCTGGGCCTATTAACAAGAATCCCTTGTAGTCTAATTTTAAACGTAAATTAATTAAACAAAAAAAAGCCATCAAAAAAGGACAGGTGTTCAGAGCCCACATATTTTAGCAAATAAATAGCAGTTTTAAAATAAGGCATTATGTGCAAGCCAACACCATGCGGCTGCCCTTATGTCGAGAAGGCACATGGGTGGGTTTCTTTTCTTTTCTTTCTTGTTTTTTGGTAATTCAATACTTTTATGGTAAAGGCAGTTTAGTGTTCAAAGAAAAAATTTAAAATGTCTTCCTTCGTGGGCTCAACTAAAGCGTCTCAAACTTGCCAACCTTTAAAATTGTTATTCTTGAGGCATAAAGTGAATCACAGTTAAATAAAGTAATTATTCTCTATATGTTTTTCTAAAGAATTTATATATCTCATTATTTAAATGTGAACACAAATACATCTTCTGAAGACACATAACATTTCCAAAAGTATTTTTTTTAAATGTTCACCTTTGTCTTGGGAGTCAAATGGGCTGGTTGAACCACACAATGGCTAAGTTTAGGAAGAGAGATTGAGCAGGATTTGAATTCCAAATAAATGGTCTAAGTTAAGAGAGTGTGCTGAGATGGGCAGGGGTGGAACAATGCAAGTAAGAAGCAGATAGGGAAGCCAACACCTACATGAAGAAAGAAAAGTCAAAACAAACAATGAGCCCATGTAAGTCTACAGATAGGGATATGGAGGCAAGAATTCAGAACCGAAAAGGACACTTTTCAAAACAGCACATTGAGATAAACAGGTGGAGAGTTCTTTTCTAGTCCCACAGAGGTCAGCATGCAAAGCTTGCATTCTTCACTCAACAGTAGGATGGCAAACATAAAGAAATGATGATGCAAATGTGTGGTCGTTCATGGTGCTATGACCAGCGACAGTGCCACATGCTTTCCAAAGGTGGCCCCTAATCCTGCCACTGCTTCTAAGCACCTATGTAGTATCCTTGTTGTATGGATGAACCTTTTGACCCAATAAGTCTTTTTCCTAAATTTACCAAGAGGCAGAGCTAGAATGCGACCTTAGTTCTCTATTCTCTGAGTCCATACTCTTTAGAAACAGTTGGAAATAAAATACATAAATAAAGATATTTTTAGTAATGATGGTTGAGGGAATATATATATAATTTATATGCTATATATATTATATATGTATATATGTATTTTCCAAGGATCATGACTTTTAACAGGAGAGACTGTATTTGAATGCATATGCTCTACGTGTTTGTTGAGCCAAGTATCATGTTAATTTATGGCCACCCTTTTCAAATGTTTAAATATCTTCAATTGGCATTTATAAAATATCATCAAGGGATAAATAAAGGTTTAGTGTATAGCAATATAGAGTGCAACATAGGACTATAAATATGTAGCACAGCTGGAAGCCTCTGGGAACATGCTTGATATTAGATAGAACAGTGTGTTAATAAACAGAATCAGAACGTTGTCAAGGGGCAGAAGAGCAGAAGGCCATTTCAAGGGAAGTGCTGTAAAGTTTTCACACTGCCATTGTTTTAAGGTAGCATTTAGTTACATACTATAGAGACTACTATTTGTTAAATAACCCTGGGAATAAGTACACAATTCTACTTGCCCTCATAGATGTTTACAAACCTGTGTCACCTCATGGAGGCACAAAGGAGAGACTTTTCTTTTTATTCTTATAGATTTTATACATGCCTAGTTGGAATCTGAGAGGAAAGATGAAACACTGAAAAAAAAGATGTCGATAAAACCCCTTGGGAGTGAACATATTTCTAAGTTCATTATTCATATGGTGGAGGAGTTAGAGCTTCAGAGGATGGAGAAAGACCTGAAGTGGAAGCCATAAGAAACGCTTGGCAGGTGGGTGTGGCAGGGTTTTGTGAGGTATCCAAACGTCAGTGTAGCCAAGTGAGGATGGTCCTGAATTCCATCCCTGTGGAAAATCATAGTGCTGGTGCTAGGTGCTCTGTAAACTTTGACTCTATTTCCCAAATATTTCCTTTTAAAGATGACATTGAGAGTGGTGAAGTATCTGCCCTGGGTCACAACACTGGGGAGAGAATGGGTTTAGAAGTGGAATTAGTTTCTCCCCTATGCCATGTGCTCTTCACTCAGCCCCAGGGCCCTGGAAAAAGCCTGCAGAGCTGCAGCCAGAGCCAGCTCAGAGGCTAGGCCTCACCCCTCACTCTCTCAACATTGAAGAGATTTGGAGTTTCCTTCCTCCTCTCTTGCTTCTTTCTCTTTCCTTTTTCCTTCCTCCGTCCCTCCCTCCCTCCCTCCCTCCCTCCCTTCTTTCTTTCTTTCTTTCTTTCTTTCTTTCTTTCTTTCTTTCTTTCTTTCTTTCTTTCTTTCTCTCTCTCTCTCTTTCTTTCTTTCTCTCTCTGTTTCTCTCTGTCTCACTCTCACTCTCTTTCTTTGGCTTGGGTGCAAAACTGTTTAGAATATTGTAAAGAACTTTTGTAAGGTTTAAGGTACTTTCATTATTTAAATTTATAATTATTTCTAATCTACAAAAATTTTCTAGAGAAGAATGTAAAGTATTAGATATAAATTGCTCTTAATTTCATAATACAGTGATAATGACTTCTCAGGGCATTTTGCTAAACCTCTTCCCAGGGATTTTGCTAGGCCTAGCTTTTATGAATTTTTTTTACTGTACTTTGTGCCATACTATTATTATCTTATGCTATTTGATGTTTTGTTGCCATTATTTTACAATGTAATTAAAATTATTTAAAAATATTATTTTAACAGCCAAATAACATTTCATAGTATGAATCTATACCAATTTATGTAGCATTCACTTATAGTTGAACATTGAGTATTTTTCAGGTTTAAGAGTACAATAAATAACAAACATGATAAGTGATAATGATAAGGGAAAGTCTTTCTGATTACAAGACGTTTGAGCAGAACATAGGGAGAGAGAAGCAATGAGATACCTGGATGTCTTGGGGAAGATGTTTCTGACAAGAGAAGACAGAGATAACACAAGCTCAGGAAGCCATGTGTTTGGATTTTCAGGATGAGCAGGGGTTCTGAAGATGCTGCAGCAGGTAAATGAGAGACAGACCAGAGGAAATGGGGTCACAGAGACAACAGGAAGACATCACTGAGCTCTATTGTAATTGTTCTTAATCTTTATTCTGCTTGGCAGAGGAAGTCACTGGAGGCATTTGAATAAAGTGAAAATTCACACGACTTAGATTTTGAAAGGCATGATGCCTCCATGTTCCGGCTTCCCAACTTTCATGCCCTGTGTCATTCCCTTTCACTTTGCACCAGGGTTGGCGATCTAAGCAGTAGATAGAAATGTGATAGCATTCACCTCTAAAATTACATTCTGGGGCTTAGCCTCCTCTCCTGAATTGACCCTTCCTCTGAGATCTCTCCTTCTGAGGGAAGCCAACAGTTATATTTGGAGGACCCTTCAGCAGCCCATTGGAGAAGAGATAGAAACTGAGCCCACAGCTCCACAATCTGCAGGGAAATAGCCTGTCAACCACACAGGAGAAAGTTCGGAAGGGGTTCTCAGTCTCCAGATGCCAGCACCCCCAACAGGTTCCCTGGGAAAGGTCACCCAAGTCACTCCTCCCCCAAACGAGTACTAAGACTCAGAAATTGCAAGAGATAATCTATATATTTCTTTTTAAGTTTCTAAGCTTTGGGTCAATTTTTGAACCCACCAATAAGAACTAATACAGTGTCTGTGGTTAAATTGTGGAGGACAGGGAACAGGAGATGGAGAAAATTGTAGCAACACAAAGATTTCGAGAATGCTCATAATTATTTTAGCGCAAAATAAGAGATGAGAGGCCAGAAGGTAACTCTGAAAATACAGAGAGGGTCAAATTTTGGGCAATTTTGCACATCGATCAAATGAGATTGGCTGCCGAGAGGTAGGACATGAGAAAAATAAGAGACACAAAGGTAAGGTCAAGGTTTGTGACTTGAACCGGTGGGGAAGGGGAGGTTTGGAGTATGTGAAGGTATCGGAGGGTTGATGTTGGAAGTAGTTTGCAATGTTCATGAGACAGTCAGGTGGAGGTGCCTAGTAGGCAACTGAATACAGGAGTATAGAAATCAGAGTAAAAGTTGGGGTTAGAAGTTTACATTTGGGAGTCATTATCATATAGATGGTATTTAGACCCATGAGACTGAATGAACTCACCTAGGGAATGGGGATAGAGAGAGAAAATGAAAGACCTGAGGACTGAGAATTGGGACACACCAATACTTAATGATTAGGAAGAAAGATTTGTGGTCAAATATGACTGAGAAGAGGTGACTTGTGAGGAAAGAGATAAAGACCTGGAGACCATGGTTTCACTGAAGTTGGAAGAAAATACATGTTTTAAGGAGTTGATAATAATCAATTGTCAAAAGCTACTTATTCATCAACTGGGATACGGAGTTAAATTTAGCCATGAGATTGGGAAACGCAGAGGTTCCTGTGACTTGGATAAGAGCTGTTTTGGTGGAGCAAGGTGTCTGATGGAAGAAGCAGAGAGTCAAAGAGAAATGAGAGGCAGTAACAGGAGAACAGTTTTCAGACATTTTGCTATAAAGGGTAGCTAAGACAGTGTCTTAGACGAGGAGGTCCATGGGACCAAGGGAAAGATTCTTTAACTTGAAAAAAAACCTGCTGTTATGTATGCAATATATGAAGGCATTCTTGAAAGAGTAAGTCACTGAATAGCTGAGGCATGGTGGGAAGGCAAGAGTTTTGCTTTAAATAGAAACAAGAATGATCTTTCTATGTATTGGGGTAGAAGCAAAGAGGAAGTGATGGGAGCACAGGAAAACCCTATTTTGATTGCCTGGAAATAAAAGAAGACTTATGATTTGAGAACAAGGAACTGGAGGGAGGTCTAGGAGTGAAGACAATAGTGGGGTGTTAGAAGGGTGAGAGAGTAACTTGCCCAGGAAGATGTGACAGGGTAGCCTGGCATCAGAGCCAACATAAAAGTAGTAATCACTCATGTGTGTTGACATTGGTCAGTCTGCTGCAGGTTTTTTCCAACCATGTTCAGCTCTCCAGTCACAGGCCACAGGGTGGTGAAGGGAGGAAAGGAAGATAAGATGTGAACAAAGGACAGAGGAGAATGGTAGAATCAGTGTGTTTTGAATTCTAGGGACAGTAGGTAATGAATGGAGTTGAAAATTGTTTGTGTCCGGACCCAATAGCCAGTAAACTAAAAATACAGGAAGGGAGGTTAATCACTTATGCACACTTTTTTCCTATGATAGTTTCTGTCTTTTTTCTTTCTTTATTCCTAAATTGAGGCTACATAATGTGCTAGTCTCTATGGTATGTTACATATTATTCTTCTTAAAGCTTTCTATGTCTTATTTTCTGGAAAGTACATACTAATTAATTGTCTCTTGGGTTTTAATTTTAAAGAAAGAACTTTTAAATACTATACAATTATATATTGACCTTTGTTTTATGTGTGTGTGTGTTTACTATTGTATTTGAATTTCATTTTTTCATGAAGAGAATATAATAATATTCATCTAATTTCTTTTGTATTTGTTTTATTACTTCCTTGATAAGAAAAATGGAATCTAAAATGTGTATGTTTATGCAAACTAATTTGTTTGTTTTCTAACTAACTTATTTTTTTGGCTCTTTAATATTTATCAAAAGATAAATTCTGACTTTTTAAAATTTGCTAAGACAGCCCTACCACTAGCCCTTAAAGTAATGTGTAGCTTTGAACTATCTGAAAACCAGAATATTTAAATTATTAAAATAGCTCTTTCATTACTAGTAAGAGTACATGGACATATTGCTCAATAATCTCACTTATTGAATAACATATAATAAAGAATAACTGCAAGAATTTGTGGCAAAGTAAGAATGACATGTTAAATTATCAGTTATTAAAGATAAACTTACTTTTCAATACAAAATAAATTAAATCAAAATAGAAGCTATTAAAAAAAACCCACTTGTTCCTTCCTGCTTCTGTCAAGCATGCTGTACAGACAGTGCAATTCATGTAGCTATATCATGGATCAAATAGTCAACAAGATTGCTTAAGAATCATAGTTACACTTCAGCTATATCTAGTAACCTTTATGTATCTCCCAAATTCAAAGTACCTAATAAACCATTAAAACAATATTTGCTTTATTTTTATTCTAATTCTTATTTTTAATAAAAATATTTTATATAAAAATTGAGTCAAACGTAAACAAACTTAATTTATAAAGTAGCCACAGATAATAATAATTTTTTTTAAACTAAACTGCAAAATTAAAGCATGTTAGAAAAAGATGATGATGCTGAGAGCTAACATTTGTAAGAATATAATTGTCAGATACTACAGAGTCATAAAGTGTCATCTTGTTTTCTCTTCACAACAATCCTGTGAGGTATATTATTGTACTATGTCACTTAAGGATAGCTAAAACTCATTTTAGGATGGAAAAGCAAGCAAAAAGAAGTTAAGTGCATTTCCCATGGCCTCACAATAGAAATCGAATGACTAGGGCTTGAATTCCGACATTCATAAACTTAAAGATCGTACTATAGCATTTTACCTTCAAATTTACAAATGAGAAAATTAAGGCATTATAAGTACATACACCATTTGAAGAACATTGAGTTTTCGGAAGTACACATACAAAATATGTATAATTAAAACTACACCAAATATCTGACATAATATATTCAAATTATCTAAATATAAATTTGGATTCTCATAATTGAATAATCAATGCTTTTTAAGTTGAAATCTACAAGATGTATATTAAGGAGTTCACATAGCATTTTCAAAAATATTTGAGATATAATATTTTTTCAAATCAATTTCCCATTGAATTTATTTCTTGAGCTTTGTTTTCAAAGTTCTTAATTAATTAGAGTAGATAACTGTTTTGCATGAATAAAATCAGTTAAAAGCTCTAAGAAGTCCCTCAGGATATAGTCAAATAGAACTTGGAGATGCACCCCCGAGTTAATCTTTGAGGCAGGATGCTGCTGAAATATCAGATGCTAAATTCTACAAACCGAAATGTTTTCAGAGCCAAATAAATGGTATTATGTTCAGCATGATCAGTAAGGCACTAAATAATCATCACTACTTGGACAACTCAAGAACTTGAAGGGACAGAGAGTAGCTCAGGGTAGGTTCTTTATTATCAGAACTTAAATACTTTATCTCCTGAATCATTGTTTTGTGAAAAGATCACTCTTTCAGCAACTTGCTGGTGAGGAGAAAACTAGATTTGATCAGGCTGGGGAGAAGGATTCACTGGGAAGCACCATCTCTTGTACCAGTATTGCAATCAACAAATCAATATCTTTTAATTTAAAAATGCAGGAAAGAATGTGAATATTTGCCAAAACTGTAATTAAATATCTAGTGCTAAAATGATATGTCATTAAAGAGGCAAACTGAAAGTAAAACAAACATACAACAACCTATGTTTGAGTTCAGTCTCTTCCACTAATGACTATAAAACTTTCTGCAACGTATCCTTTCTTGACCATAGAAATAATGTTCTTTCTAAGATTCAAAGCTACTTCAGTATGTTCTGTATAAGGTCACTTAAGGCACAAGACACCTACTTTTCTGGGTCATGACTCACAAAATTAGCATTATGGAAATAATTTTGTTATCTTATCCATTGATCACTGATTCAACTTCAATAACAAATCTGAGCTTCTGCAACATTCTTATTAGTATTCATGGGCTAATACACATTTTAGTATTAATTAGGCATTAGACAGCATCTCTTTTTACTGAATAAAAAGAAAATGAGAAAAAGCAGAGTAGTTTAAATTATGTGAAATTATTTTAGAATAACCAATGAAACAAGAAATAGCAATGCAAACATTCTGATGCATTTCTTATTTTAATACAAACATGACATCAATTGTCTAATAATAATAGTAATGTTTAGTTTCTCATTGTTTTGTTATATTCATGCTGAGTGATTTTCATGTACAGTTTTATTTTGGCCTCACAACAGCTCTATACAGTAGGTATTAACTCTCTTTATATTACAAGTTACATTACAAAGGGCTTTGCTAAATCAGGATACTTGTCCGAAGTTGCTTAGCTGTAAGAGGTAAAGGTTATTTATTTATTTGCTTAGCTTCTCTTTTACCTTAATTTAATTGTTATGTTTTTGAGAACATTTAACATGCAATCTCTCTTAACATAATTTTGAATATACAATATAGAAATGATGTCTATAGGCACACTGTTGTACATCAGATCTCTAAACTAATCTCAAATCCCTAAACCCTGTAGAAGTTTAAACATGTTATCTGTGTGGATTAGCAACACTCTATTCTCTAAAGACTCTGCCCCAGTCCTTGGCACCCACAGTTCTATTCTTTGTTCAAGATGCAGAACTTTGATTCAACCCCAGTTGGTCTGGCTTTCCAACTTAAATCCTTAAGCATTGTTCCTAGCAATATGCTCACACACATTGTTTTTTCTATAAAATGTACAAGAAAAACATTGCCCCATTTGTAAAATTATAGGAAGTAAATTTTAGGACTGAAGACTTCTTAGATAAAATACATTACTGGTTCATTTAATGCATATATGGAGTGTCAGCATGTGCCTATATATTTTGTGAATAATCTACTACACAGCTATATATTTAAGTGAATAACCCAGGATCACCAGATAAATAATTAATTTCACAGGAAGAGAGAAAAACTCAAATATTTACTTAAAAAATCCAGAATACAAGGAGTAATCCTGAATATAGAATAATGTCACTCACACTGAGATGTTCTGTAGTCTGCTCATTCTAGCAGATTGTCACAGAAACAGAAAACTGAATACCACAAGTTCTCAATAATAATTGGCAGCTAAACACTGAATACGCATGGGTACTAGGATGGAAACAGCAAATACTGGGGACTGCTAAAGGAGAGAAGTAGAAAAGGAGGTTAGAGTTGAAAAATTGCCCATTGGGCACCGGTGATAGGTTCAATAGAAACTCAAACCTCGCCATCACACAATATACCTAGGTAAAAACCTGCACGTGTACTCTTTACATCTAAAAATAAAATTAAACTAAATGTTAATAAAAGAAAAAAAACAAGCAGTCAAATCTCTCTCTCTCTCTCTCTCTCTCTCTCTCTCTCTCTCTCTCTCTCTCTCACACACACACACACACACACACACACACACACACACACACACACACACAGACACACAAAATAGCCTGTATCTAGACTCCATGATCAATAGCTAGGTTCTAATGCAAGAGGCCTTCAGCAAGCATAAGACAAAATGAAGTTTACTGAGCTCCTTGCTATACGTCATCTGGAACATGAGATACCTGGCTTGCTTTGTCACCCTGGCAGTGAGAGAAGCAGTGGTGGATGACATGTGAGGAGGATAGAGGGAGTACAGACCAGGCAGTAGGGCCACTGACAAACTCCTTTCCTGTGGGGGATGCCAGGTTCTTTGCAGAGGATCATTGTCTCTGATTCCAGGGCCTAATGGAACATATATCTCTGATGACCTAGCAAGTAACCCCACGACAGCAAATCAGGGAAGAGGATGCAAAATGACAGGCTGATACCATAATGTGACCAAAAGTTGCTCTGAATGCTGCCTCCTAACAGGCCCAGGGAACACCTAGAACTGGTGTTGGAGGAAGTTGAAGAGGCCTAGAATCCCTGAAGAACAGGAATAAAGCCAAAAAACATAGTTCTGTTTTTCTACTATAATTAAGATCTGTAAAATACCATTGAGATTATCATCAGAGGTCATGAAGAGAATGAATATATGTGGAATAAGATACTAGATATATGTTCACTTGCAATTAAATACAACTTTATTTTTAATTTCTTTGTAAATTTTTACTTATTTGGACAAAATAATTTTATTGATAAAAAATTAGAATCAATAAAGTGTTTAAAAAGAAACCAGGAGTCTATTTTCTATATTTAACATAATATTCATGAACCATAGTGCTTATTTTCAAAAAGTAAAATTCTTTTAGAGAGAAAACACTAGATTTTAGTGTCACCACGTTGGACCTGCACATTCCCTCCACATGTTCAACTCTTTCACCATCTACCAAAATTCCATCCTCAATTAAAATGAGTTTTGTGGATGACCCATGTCCTTTTCATCAGTGAGCTCTAAAATCTTATTTTATATTTCACACAGTCCATTGAAGTTTGTGTATTAATAGCATATCAGATGTTTTGCTGGAAGGGTCTCTTAGATTTTTCTAATAACCCTTTGACCCTGAGCTAGTTTTCTTTCATAAGCTACTAAATCCTCAAATTTTAAGAAATGACTTTCATTTCTCTAAGCATTCTTTTTTCTTTGAGCATCTTGCTACAATTATATACTATAAAGAAACTAGAGATTTGCTTTACTTCTCATACAATTTAGAAAAAACCAAACCAGTTATAGAAACACGTAGATAAAACCTTTATTTTATCTGTAGCAGTTTGCACAAATCCCTTAAAATAGTATACTGAAGGAGACAGCCCGCTGCTTTTTATTAACACATTCCCTTTCATAAAGGAAACCAGCTGTTAAAAGAACACATTTTGGAAGAACTCAAACTGACCTATAGTATTCATTAAATGTTTCTACATGTACATTCTATTGAAATTTTTGTATCACTCTTAATTTGCATTTCCTTCTAAATATTTCTTTTCAGTAAAATCTGGCTAGCAATTGAATATGTACACACAGAAAAACTTTGGTTGCTTTAAAGTCATTCTTTCCAGAAGCTTTATTGCTAGGAAAAACAGAAACTGACATAAAATATATTTTTAAAAGAAGGAAAAACGTAATGGATACCATTAATTATCAAATAAACTTTAGCCTGCAGATTTTATCAAACCTACTTTTTCGATTCACCAGCACAGAGCACGTTACAAGAAACAAAACTGAGAACGGGCAAAGATAGAACAGAAAGTCACATGTAGCAGAAGACATAATAGTGAAGATTTCAGCATCAAAGGAGGACATAGAAAAACTAAAAAGCAAAAATAATGTATAGTGTAACAGGGTGTAGAAAACCATAAGCACTGGTGTAATAAAGTACTCCAGGAAAGAAGATGTATTGGAAAGACAATGGAATTTTGAGTAAAAAAGACATAGCTTTAAATCCTAATTCTGCTTCTTAATTTTATGACTGAATCTTGTTACCTAAATTCTGCAAGTTTCACTTTATTCAACAGTAATATATGAATGAGGGCCCGGTTTACTAAATTGCAAGAATTTTTCTGGTTTAAGGATATGTAAAGTGAGTGCCATAATAGCTATTAAATCTTCCTGTCTTTTGTCATTGTTATTATTGCACTCAATAGTATCATCCTAAGAATTCAAGGAAGTGACCTACAGAAAATTTCTTTGCAGATATTTAAAATTAAATGCATGTGCTTGAGATATTAAGGTTCAATGATCTGAAAAACTCTCTTATGTGATAAATAACATTCTTGTGAGCATCTAAATAAATGATGTGTGGATACACATAATTGTGTTCTTATAGAACTTGTTCATGTATGCACAATATAAATTGTGAAATATGCATATATATCTACATAAGCATTATATCCAAATATATTTACATTAAGTTACTAAACATTATGCATTTTAAGTCTGAAATATACATGACTTTTCCCCAATGTATAAATATTGTTAATAAACTTGAAAGATAAAAAGTTATAAATTAGAGCATATAAATGTCTATACATATATGTAAATACATTTACACACATATATGGCTGTTGTTTAATAAGTTTTTATCCTATATCTTACAATTAAATGTATAATATCTCCATCCCCAAATATTTACAAAATCTTACAGTTTAGTAAATTAGAATAATAGAATCAAAATTTTCACATTGCTTAATCAATTGTATTAACTTCCTTGAGCAGATCTTTTACTTTTCTTGAGCAGATCTTCATAGCAGTAGGAAATAGAGAGCATTTGTTTTCTCCATGGAAGAATGAACAGCATACACACATGGTGCACATATTCATAAATTACTAGCACACACCAAAACCTCCAAATAAGATTATACATAAGCAAAATCGAAGTGAATACAAATGGAGGGAGTTTCACAGCTGCCATTGCAGGTAAGACTCTGTCTGCACAAGAGGCAGCTCTTCTTGTCTCATCACTGTTTAGTGACCTTCAGGTGACCATGCAGTGTCTCTTTATGTTGACTTGTTGATTATTGACCTTGGCAAAGAATACCGTGAGTAGGGTGTACATTTCAGGAGACTGTTATCAATCTTTGAGTGTGAGTGTAAAAAACCTAGGGCCTTGAATCAACACAGTCTTTTAATTTGTAATTGGGTCTGAGACCTACATATTTTATCCCAAATTACCAAATCTGAGTTTTTTATTTGTTTGTTTGCTTGTTTTTTAAATAAACAGGTAACTTGAGAAGGTACAGAGAGGTCCTATTCGTATGCAAGAGAAAATATAAATGAATAAAAATTTTAGTGTTATTAAATCTTTGCTGCCATATGATTCTACTTAAAATAAAGAGACACATGTTAGAGCTATATACTATGTCAGGAAAGGTCACAAAATCAGTAGTATCCACTTGTATTGAAACTTCTGTCACTTGACCTTAAAAACAGGGGAATGTTCCTGAGGCATCCTAAGTGTCATTCTCCAATTTCAATGTAACAACGTGAGTTTCTAAAAAATTCTCATCTCTTCTTAGATTTGTTCTTGAGAACCAAGAGTCTTAAGCAAAGAGTTTATGCACGAGGTGCTAAAACCAGGGAGCTTGAGTTTCTAGAGAGGCACACAGAGGCCTATGGAGGAGAGACGGTGAAAGGACCATTTTTGTTTAAGTGGTGCAGTGATTTCTTCAAGTGGAATTCAAATTGGCTATGAAGAGAGAAAAACAGTTCTCATTTTCAGTTGCAGCCTGCTCACAAAGTCATGCCAATGAATGCTTATAGAAAACTCACTATGTGCCAGCCCTCGATGTAAGGGCTGCACAAGTCTAACCTAGATCACGTCCATAACACGACTGTCAGAGAAATAAAAGTGCTCTCTAGAGTTCACCCACATGGAAACTGAGGCATGGAGTGGCTATGATTCACCTGCCCAGAGTCCACCTTCCTTTTCTGACAGCAGTAACAGGGCTCAGGTTGGTTCAGATCCTCCAGGTATATGGAGATGAAGTTCTTTTAATTCTACATGATTCCAATGGATTCCTTCATGAGCCTTTGAGGAAAGACAAGACAAGTACTACCGTCCCCTTTTGATAAATGACAAAAGTGAAGATCAAAGAAATGCTGGAACTTTTCCCCTGTCTCATGGGAACCTAAGGATGAAGTTGACCCTGAAACTGCTTCTCTGGACTCAAAATTCCAAACCATGACATGTTCTAAATGATCATTGCAAAATGGTTAGATATTTTCTTTTTGGTTCGCACTGTTTCACTGTTGCCTTTCTGTATTTTTTAAATCAAGGACAGTGAGCAGTGGATTAGATCTTTGATGACTCAGGAGAGATGAAGTTGTTCCCTCAGGTATGTTGATTTGACTATGAACTGCCAGCAGTAATCCAGAGTTGTTCCTGGCTGACAGTAAATGGCATTATGGGTACTATTGTACAGATTCCACAGTCATGAAAGCAAATGATATCTGTTAAGTAAGCAAATAGCTATCAAAATGGCTGGTGGACATTAGGGTTTAGAGGAGACAGAGACAATCAAGGGACTCTCTGTAGGGTCTGCCTCAGTCAGTCACGTGGAATAATCTTCCCATGGAGAAAGTGAAAAGAACACAGCTTCACAGTGACCCTTGTTATATTGTACCCTCACTGAAAAACAATACATGGCTCTTATGTTGAAATGAATTATAGAATTGGAGTAAATACAGTAACCTGCAAAAAAATGAAACAGACATACAGATCCTGAAACAAAAATTCTGACTTGGCTGCCAGCTCCAGAACTTTCCATCAGGGAACCTTATTTTTATTTTATTTTATCTTATTTTATCTTTTTCATTTCAGTAGTTTTGGGTGATACAGGTAGTTTTTGGTCTGGGCTTTAAGAGTACCCACCACATCTGACTGTGAATATTGAAATCTTGTTTTGACACAGTTCTTGGATTGGAAATGAAGAGAGATTAACAATACTGAAGGACTTCAGAAAGCATAATATTGTTCCAAGAATCAACCCCCAAAATGTTTTTACATTTAAAAGCTCTTGATCTAATGCTAAGTCCATAATGCATTATTCAAGCATATGCCAATATGTATTTTTATATGTTCTGAAAACATTTATGTTTTATGAACATTTATTTATGAAAACAATTGTTCTTAGTCTTCAGGTACATTAAGAAGACTCTTTCTCTCTCAAACACTCTCTTAGATATGTTGAGTTGTTAGGTTTTCTGGAGACTGAATCTTGCATTCAGCAAGTGAGATGTTTACAGCATCAGTAGGAGGTTCTGGAAATAGGTGATACTCTCTCCAGAGCAGTCTACAAGCAGACCCAACCTCTCCTCAAGGAACCCCAAAGGAAACCTGCAACAGATCTTCTAATTCTTCCCTTAGATTAACTTTTCCTCAATGGATGGATGGGGAGTAAAATTTGACTGTATGTATCTCTTTCTCCATTAATTTGTATAATTGCATATAACCAAGAACATACAATCTGAATGATTCTTTCTTTATAATTTTGACCTTAAAATAAACATAATTTCATTTGATAAGTGTTGATCAATTATATATTACTTTGAATTTAGTATTATCTCTAGAAAGGAAGTCTGTGTGTGTGTGCATACAGTAAGTATTTTGTGTGTATATACATATACATATATATGTATTTTTCATATATAATATATAGATATTACATATATATATACATATGTGTTTATGTGTATATATGTATAGGTGTAATTTTAACCTGGGCAAGACAGTCAAATCTGGCTTGAGAAAAGTAATTCTCCAATATAAAATCATTCATTTAGTAATTAGTCAATAAATATGTAATGACCAATAGTTGTATAGTGCCATATTTAGTATACTTAAATGAAAAAGATGAAAAGTGTACATGTGAATTGTGAATTCAGGGCATAACATATAATAAAAATGCTACTGCTAATAATATGTCCTTACAGACTCATCTCTTGTTCACAACCTATGAGACACATTTGTATTTACCTATAGCATTTGTAATGGGCTCAGATAATTAAGAAAAAACAAACAAACAGAAAAGCAGCTTGCCATCCATTTCCCCAGCTACCACTGTCATCTGAATGGTGATGTGCCCCCCAGTTCATATCCAACCCAGACTTCTTTCATATGGAGTTCCCAGGAGGATACATTAAACCTAAAGGATGTCCATTTTTCTAACAGAGTCAGGTCCAAAAATGAGTAGACCATAATCCCCTGAGACTTAACTTTTTATTTGCATTGGCCACATCCCAGTCCCATGAAATAAATTGGTGTATTGGTATTTATTTATTTATCTATTTATTTATTTTGTTAAGCCATTTCTGGCTGTTTAATTGTCATCTTTACTATTTTATTTTATTATTATTATTATTATTTTATTTTTATGTTTTTGAGTTGGAGTCTCACTCAGTTGCCCAGACTGGAGTGCAGTGGCCGCTCCCGGCCACCGCAGCCTCAACCTGCTGGGCTCCGGCGATCCTTCCGCCTCAGCCTTCTGCGTAGCCGGAATTACAGGCGCGTGCTACCACGCCCGGCTGATTTTTTGATTTATTGTAGAGATGAGGTCTTGCCGCCAAGGCGGGTCTCGAACCCGCGGCCTCAGGCAATCCACTCACCTCAATCTCCCAAAGCGCGGGATGACAGGCTGAGCCACCGAGCCCGGCTTATTTTTTTATTTATTTTATTTTATTTTAAAGGTGTGGGGTACAAGTCAGGATTAGGTGTGCAAGTAGTCATCGCACAGGTAAAGTTTGGGCCTTCCCTTTAGTCCCCTCTTTGCCTGGTTTGATATCAGTTGCCCTTATTGATGTTGTGTCACCCCCGCCACCCCGACCCCAGTTGTATCCTGCTACTGCCAATCCCTTTCTTAAAGTATTATGGTCAGTGTTCAGGGTTCGCTTATGAGTGAGATTTTTTTATTTTAGATTCTGGAGGTACAAGTGCATGTTTGTTACATGGGTATATTGCATACTGTTGGAGATTACCCAAACAGTAAACATTGTACACAATAAATAATTTTTCAACCCATCCTCCTCTCTTTGGGTGTCCTCAGTGTCTAATATTTTCATCTTTATGTCCATATGTTTCCATTGTTTTGCTTTCACTTGTAAGTGAGAACATTTATTATTTGGTTTTCTGTTTCTGAGTGAGTTCACATAGGATAGTGACCTCTAGCTCTACTCACGTTGTTGCAAAAGACATGATTTGGTTCTTTTTTGGCTGTATAATATTTCATGATGTGTATTTACTGCATTTTCTCTATCCAGTCAAATGTCTATGGACAATTAGGCTGGTCCCATTACTTTGCTGCTGTTAATAGTGCCGCAATGAACATACAAGTGTCTTTTTAATATAATAATTTTGTTTTCTTTGGGTAGATACTCAGCAGTGGGATTGCTGAGTGAGCTGGTAGCTCTATTTTTAATTATTTGAAAAAACTCCATACTGCTTTCCACAGAGGTTAAACTAATTTACATTCCCACGAACACTGAAGGAATGCTCCATTTTCTCCACAACCTAGCCAACATTTGTTGTTCTTTGATTTTTAATAATAGCTACTCTGACTGGTGAAAAATAATAACGCATTATGGTTTTAATTTGCATTTGTCTGATGGTTAGTGAGGGTGAGCATTTTTTCCTGTGTTTGTTGATGCTTGTGCTTATTCTTTTGAAAGATATCTGTTCATGTCTTTGCCTAGTTTTAATAGATTTGTTTTCTTTTAGAGTTCCTTGAGTTCCTTGTAGATTATGGATATTAATCCTTTGTCAGATGCATAACTTGCAAAAATTTTTCTCCATTCTGTAAGTTTTCTGTTTACTTTGCTGATTCTTTCTTTTGTTGTACAGAAGCTCTTTAGTTTAATTACATCCTAGTTGTTTAATTTTGTTGCATTTGCTTTGGGGTTCTTTATCATAAATTCTTTGTCTCAGCCAATGTCTGGAAGAGTGCTTCCTAGGTTTTTGTTTAGAACTTTGATAGCTTGAAGTCTTACATTTAAGATTTTAATTTATCTTGAGTTAATTTTTGTATATGTTAAGAGGTAGGGGTCCAATTTCATTCTTCTTCATATGGTTAGCCAATTTTCTCAGCATCATTTATTGAATAGGATGTCCCTTCTCATTGTTTGTTTTTGGGGACTTTATTGAAGATCAGTTGGTTGTAGGTATTTGGTTTTATTGTTGTAGGCTTTATTTTTTTTTTCATTGATCTATCTATTTACTTATCAGTGCCATGCAGTTTTAGTTACTATAGTTTTGTAGTATAAATTGAAGTCAAGCTAAGTGATACCCGTGGTTTATCAAGTGTAGGAATCTCTTAAGGATTCTTTATGGTTTTCTAGGTATACAATCATGTCATCAGTGAACAGAGATAATTTGACTTTCTCTTTTGGAAGGTTTTCATTTCTGTCACTTGCCTGATTGCCTGGCAATGACTTCCAGTACTATGTTGAACAAGAATAGTGAGAGTGGATATTCTTTTCTTCTTCCATTTCTCAGGGGAAATGTCTTCAAGTGTCTCCCATTAAGTATGATGTTGGCTGTGGATTTGTCATAGATAGCTCATATTATTTCAAGGTATGTTCCTTCAATGTCTTGTTTGTTGAGCATTTTATCATGAAGGAATGTTGGAATTCATTGACTGTTTTTTCTGGGTCTATTGAGGTGATCATACAGTTTTTGTTTACAATGCTGTTTATGTGGTGGACCACAAATACTTATTTGTGTACATTGAACTATCCTTGCATATCTAGAATAAAACCTACTTGATGGTGATGAATCTTTTTGATGTGTTATTGGATTCAGTTTGTTAGTATTTTATTGAGGATTTTTGCATCCATATTCATCAGAAATATCATCCTGTAGTTTTTATTCTGTTTTCTTCCATTTTTTTTCTCTCCTAAATTCTGTAAACATCAGGCTCCACAATTCAACATGTCAAAACTAGACTTATTGTCCCACTTCATTTTTTTTTCACATGTGACTCTTTTCCTCATCAGTCCAGTCTGTCACTTAACAATCTAGGATTTTTACAGGACTCTTCTCCTTTCTCCCTTGGTGACTTATTCATCAAGAATTCATGTAAACTCCTACCTAACATTCCCTTTTCTCCATTGCACCTATCACTGGTCATGCTTAGAATTTTACCATTTCTAGTCTGCTTTTTAATTGCATCTTGTTTGGTTTCGAATCTTTTTTTTAAAATTTTTGTTTGAGTAAGCACTTATTCTGTGCCCAGGCTGGAGTGCAGTGGCACACTCACAGCCACCACAGCATTGACTTGCTGAGCTCAGGTTATCCTTCCACCTCAGCCTTCCAAGTAGCTGAAACTACAGGCCTGCGCCACCACACCCAGCTAATTTTTGATTCATTGTAGAGATGAGGTCTTGCCAAGTTGTCCAGGCTGGTCTTTAACCTGTGGGCTCAGGCAATCCTGTCACCTCAGCCTCCCAAAGTGCTGGGATTATAGGCGTGAACCACCACGCCTGGCCTTTGTTTGGTTTCTACTTCTCTTTTGTCACCATTTTCATCTCTCATATGTATTAACACTAGAAAAGCTTTATAAAGTGCACCTCTGCCTCTGGTACCTCCTTTTAAATCTTTTCAACCTTTTACTCTGATCTAGAAGATGAAGTACACAGACTGCTGTATGACAACAGGCCATGTGTGACATACTCCATCTTGTCTTTCCATCTCTAAATTTAAATTTAAGTACCTTCCCACCATCATAAGCAACATTCCTGTCCTCATAATTTATGCACCTCAGTACATGGTAACCTTTTTTCCCTCTATAAACTAATGTTTACCATCTTTTTTTTTTTTTTTGAGTTGGAGTCTCACTCAGTCGCCCAGACTGGAGTGCAGTGGCCTCACCTACTGGGCTCTGGCGATCCTTCCGTCTCAGCCTTCCAAGTAGCTGGAATTAATTACAGGCATGCGCTACCACGCCCGGCTGATTTTTTGATTTATTGTAGAGATGAGGTCTCGCTGCCCAGGTGGGTCTCGAACCCGCGGGCTCAGGCAATCCACTCACCTCAGCCTCCCAAAGGTGTGGGATTACAGGCTGAGCCATGGAACCCGGCTGTTTACCATCTTATTAAGAGAAAACTTCATATAGTTTATCTTTCACAGAATACCTGGTTTAATAAAGAGTGTTTTTAAATAAAGAAATAAATGATTACACAAAAATAATAAAATGCATCTTTTTATGAAGCATACTTATTCTAACAAGAATGTAATGATTATTAAGAGATGACACTTATTCTTAAGGTAGTAATGCCTGGTGCCAAAGCTTACCACAGACCACTTTATCACTACTGACAATATCAACATGATAATTCATTGTTAATATGTACATTATGGGATGTTTATTAGCATCTTTGTCCTCTACCAAATAGATTCCCGTGGCACCCCTTCCCCTTGTTGTGACACCCAAAAACCTTTTCCAGACATTGTCAAATGTCCCCTGAGGGACAAGATCAACCACAGTTAGAACCATTGTAACAGAAGCACCAATTATTAGTAAAATAGATGATCAGGAATAGTTGTATCTTGTTTGGTTCTATTTATCTTTTGTCACCATTTTCTTTTTGCGGGGAGATGTGATGAAAAGAGTTTATTGTCAAGTTTGTCAGGTATAAAAATGAATTTTAAAAAACTCCCATTATAATGAAAAAAGAAGTCACCATTTTCATCTCTCATATGTACTAACACTAGAAAAGCTTTATGAAGTAATCTCAGTACTACTAACTGAACAGCACTATCACTAGTAATAATAACAATAATAGCACAAATGAAATTATAAAAGAGGTATGTGCTGTGTTGAAATGTTTAAATTATTTTTCTCAGGGTAATATTCACAACAGCTCCAGAAGTTAGTTTTTGGGGGGTTTTTTTTCTTCTTCTTATCATTATCAGTCTTTTACAAATGTGAAAGCAAAAGTACCCTGAAGTTTAGCAGTACAGATTATAGATCTGTTAAGAATTGGAACAGGATTTCACCTCAGACATCATGTCTCTAGTTCCAGGCTGTGCTCACAACCATAACGCTTATTTCCTATGATATTTTTATTTGAAAAGTTATAAAATTGCATTGCAGAATTCCAATCTTCAAACTTTAGTTCATTTAAAAAATGGCCTCAATCCTAAAACTATAAAAACAATTTAAAATAAGAATTTTTTTCCTTAAATTATAGATGCTTAGGGATTAACAGATGGACATAATTTTAATGAAATAGTGAACAATATTAAAGCTTAATATAAAATATTAGAACTAAGATATTAATTTTATTTTTCTCTTTACTAATATTTTACCAACATTCCTGTGCTAGAGAAAATAGCATAAATATAAAATCAGAGCTATGAAATTCTGGAGCCATCAGATATTCATTCTAAATTATTCCTGATCATCTATTCTTACTATATCTGTTTTTATCAGTATATCAATAATGTTTATGACTCATTGGTGATAATCTTATTAGCTAAAGAGACCATGAGGCTATAAATATGTTTTCCTCAAAGAGTTTATAAGTGCAGTTGCCAGAACTTAGATTTTTGATAATTGCACAAGTAGAAATATAATTTAGAGCAAAAACATTAGTGATAATTACCGAAGTTTATTTTTAAAAGGCCAATACTTTATAAACACATATCTATACATTAATCATCCAAATATCTTAATTCAGGTGAGAATAATAGACCTTTTGTTTCATATTCAGAATTTTAAAAAAATGAATAATTTTAAAATTTGTAATGCATATGTCTAATGAATTATGATGATGTATTATTAGTGTCTCTTAAATAAGAAAAACTCAGCTAAATGTACTTGAATTCGGTACAATTTAATACAAAGTAGAGGGAATATCTACTTTGACCACTAGTCTGTACATTGATATCTGAATGTACAATGTTATACCCATATGTAAGTGCCTTCTGAAAATTTACAGTGTAAACTTGAATGTCTCACTTTATTTTTTTATTTTAGCCTCAGTTTGGGATCTGTATTTAGAAGCATACAGGCTTTCTAAAACTTAAATAAGTTACAATTAAACAAAGCTTAAATTTTTCAAACTCAGTTGCCTGCCATATGTAAACCCTAAATGATATATTTCTTTCTACTTTTTGTTATTGTTGACAGGAAAAATCACAAAATCTATAAATTGAGAAATAACGTTCCTTCTAAAGGAAGGCATAGCAGCCTGCAGGTGGAAGCCTGCAGTATCTAGCTGAAACAAAAAAGCTGATAAGTTTGAAGAAAAGGATGAGATAGGAATTTATAATGAATGGGCTGACTAGGTATATATATACATATATATATTCAGCAGGTTATGGGAGGAGCTATGAATATTCAGTAAGGGTGGACACGTACGCATAGCAGGCTAACATATGTTCCCATGTTCACTTTGAGCTGGAGATTTAATATGTAAATGCATTACAATTAGGTCCTATAAGTCAGAAGCTGAAGCAGTGAACATAGGCACTCAGTCTGCAACCTTTGTAAACTGGCCAGAATCACTTCTTGGTTCATAGTATCTTATAAGGAAGGAATGCCAGTCAGTAGCTCTGTGAAAACTGCAAAAAAGGAGGGGGTTGTTTGAAATCAGCAATAGAGCAAGTCTTTCTAAAAGGCTGGTTTCTGTTTAATCTTTAGGGAAAAAAGCCTAGTGGCAGTTAGCAAGGCAGGAGGTATTAGAAGTCCTGTCTGACCTCCTGTTCCATTATGGTTGGGAAGCCAGTTTGTAAAATTTCTCTGGGGTTCCCTTAGCCAAGAGGTGGTCCATTCAGTTGTTTGGGGGGCTTAGAATTTTATTTCTGTTTCTCACTGTCATCTTCTACCATTGTTCTCTGTCATCATTTCTCTCTGTATCTACCACAAAAAACTGAACTCACAGAACACAGCATGCAACTGAGTGATATGTTCATCATACTGTCAACCTCCATCTGGAATACACTTAAATAACCTCTTTTCCATCGTTCAAGACTCAGTTTATATATTTTCTCAATTATAATTATAACCCACTCTCTACTTATTTTATAACATCCAGAGAGGCATCGAAAAATATCATCAATATTTTTTTCCCAGTCTGGGGGCTGTCTCCCTACTCTCTTGATGGTTTCTTTGACTTTGCAGAAGCTTGTCAGTTTGATGAGGTCCCATTTGTCTAATCTTATCTCTTAAGGCATGGGCACTTGGCCATGGGCACTTGATCAGGAATTGCTTGCCAGTTCCAATTTTCATAAGGGTGTCTCCTGAATTTTCTAAGGTTCTTATAGTTTGGAGTTTTACATTTAGATCTTTGATCCTTTAGAGTTGGTTTTTGTGTATGGTGATAGGTAGGGATTTTTTTTAAATCTTCTGCAGGTAGTTAGCCAGTTTTCCCAGCACTATTTACTGTATAGGTTCTCCGCTCCCCAGTCGTTGATAGTGGAGTCTTTGTCGAAGATGAGTTGGTTGAGAAATTGAGGTTTTTGCTTCTGGAATCTCTATTCTTTTCCATTGGTCTATATGCCTGTTCTTGTACCAATACCAGGCTGTTTTGATTATTGTAACTTTATAATAAAGCTTGAAGTCTGGGAGTGTGATAACTCCTGTTTTGTTTTTTTGTTTTGTTTGTTTTTGTTTCTTGTTTTTTTTTTGCTGAGGATTATATTGGCTATTCGTGGTCATTTTTGTTTCTATATGAATTCCTATATTGTCATTTCCAGGTCTGAGAAGAATGCTGCTAATTTAATGGTATTACATTAAATCTGTAGATTACCTTGGTTAGGATGGACATCTTAACAATGTTGATTCTTCCAACCCACAAGCATAGAATATTTTTCCATTTGTTTGTGTCATCTTTGATTTCTTTGAGCAGTATTTTGTAGTTTTCACTTGCTAACTGTATGTCTGATAAAGGCCTAACATCTAGGATCTACAAGGAACTCAAGTGTGCCAAAAATAAAAAAACAAACATCCCCATTCCAATGTGGGCAAAACATATAAATAGACAGTTCTCAAAAGACATACAAGCAGTCAACAGATGCATGAAAAAATGCTCAGCCTCACTAGCCATCAAAGAAATGCAAATTAAAACTACACTGAGATACCACCTAACTCCAGACAGCATGGCCATCATCAATAACTCAAAAACAACAGATTCTGGAGAGGATGTGGTGAAAAGGGAACACTTCTACACTGTTGGTGGGAGGGTAAACTAGTACAGCCTCTGTGGAAGACAGTGTGGTGATTCCTAAAAGATCTAAAAATCAACCTTCTACATGACCCCACAATCCTTCTACTGGGAATATACCCAGAAGTACTCAAATCACTGTATAAAAAAGATACCTGCATACAGTATGCTTATTCCAGCATTGTTAATAGTAGCAAGAATGTGGAACCAATTGTGCTGCCCATTAAAAGAGGACTGGATTTTTTTTTAAATGTGGTACATATACACAATGGAATATTACATAGCCATAAAGAAGAATAAAATCATGAACTTCACAGCAACTGGATGGACTATAATACCATAATATAATATATAATATAATATTATATATAATACTATAATACTGAGTGATCTTTCACAGAAACAAAGAACTTAGTTTCACATGTTCTCACTCATAAGCAGACCTTGAACAATTATCGTATTACTGTAAGAAAAAAATTGGCAGTAGTGGGAAACTGCCAGGGAAGGGGGGGCACACCTCATCAACAAGGGTACCTGAATAATGAACATTTGGTTATCTAACCCTGAATTGTATCCCACATCTTTTAAAATAAAAAAATTAAAAGTTTTTTAAAAAAGAAAAATATCAACAGACTCGTTTTTCCCTTATACATGGTGAGGGAGTCTCTCTGGAGAGTTAAAAGATAATTTTTCATAATGTTTTTATTTCCAACATTACACCTAATACCTAGTAGTTTCTGGTGGAATGTGCTGAATTGCAATAAAATAACATGGATTAAATACAGTCTTCAAAGTGTATCTGAGAGGACAAAAATGAGTTAATGCATGGGCATTTAAATCCTGACCCTTTTTCTTATAATCTACTGATCTTGGCCAAAATATTTTACTTATCTTTCTTTAAAGGCTTACATTTACAAAAAATCATAACTATCCAGTGGTATTCTTAAAAACCAGATGAGAATACGTTCACTAAAACATTAGTTAGCTTCCGCAACATAATTGATTCTCAATATTTCAGGACTGGAGGCATGCATTTAGTAGAAAGATGGGCATAATCTACTTTGGAATTAGTTTTATCTTCCTATATTGTCACCAAGTCCTTCACATTTTTGGAAAATATGATTGGCATAAAATGCACCTTCTTAAAAAGGAAATTTGGGATTTAGTATAGCACCATTTATAATAATTTGTAAATATACATTAACTAATGTCACTTGACATAAAAATGGTTTTCAAGTAATCATTTGATGTTTTATTGTCACAATTCTTGTTGAAAAACACCAAAAAATAATAAAACATATATAGCAGAATAAGACTATTTCAACTGTCACGTGTAGAGATTGGAAGTGGTTACTCTCCTCCTTATAGTTAAGAAAAAAAAAAAAGCAGAAAGAATTGAAAATCAGCAATTTTGCTTGAATTATTCAGATAATTGAGTTTTCAAACCACCATCCTGAAATCTGAAGAGAGAAGTGAATACAGAGAATTACACCTGAGATAAGTTTACCAGGAGCAAATGTTTTGGAGCCATAAACTCCAACACTGAGAGCAGACACTGTCAAAGGTCACTGGAGACTGAGTGTGGACTAGCAGGAGATTACATGAATTACCGTCTTAGGGGATTCACCATATTCCATGGATTTTTTTACCTATAGTCACTACACTAGTTTCTTCTGGTGAATAGAAGACCCTTTCCTAGCCCCCTTGTGAAGTACACAGTAGTCTCCATTACACAGGCCAACTCTGCAGGCAAAACCTTAAGAAGAACCTTATCCCACTCGGGAGGGTTATTTCCCCCACTGCAGACTTTGCTAGGCTTCCTGTCTTGCCTAACATAGGGGAAGCAGAACCAAGGAAATACTTGGGAAGGTCACAGCCCAGGGACTCAGGTGCACTTAACAGCTTGAGATTTAATCATATGCTTGTGGAATGCATCATTGTAGAACATTTCCCCTCCCTGGAATTTTATCATTACAGCAATAGGACTCCTGCATGACAACAGTGAATTACAGCCTAAAGAGCTATAATGCACAGACTCTCTAAGGAGGAGCTTTTAGAGAAGCTCAATTACAACAAGGAAGACAAAAACAAGGGCATGAAAGGACTTTGGAGCCTCTGAAACTTACAGATACAACAAACATTAAATATAGCCTAACTGCCTGACAGATTAACATAAAACGTCTCACTGAAAACTTGTTTAGCAAACTGTGGTGGCATGCCCTTGTAGTCCCAGCTCCTAGAGATACTTAGGCAAAACTCGGAGACACCCATGTCAAATAAATAAAGAAATGTATATTTACCTCAGTTTCTATTAGCTTATATATCATGTATTCTTTTGAATAACAATAGCAACAAAATACAAGGCCTCATAAAATGTAAGAAAAGATAGTCTGAAAAGACAAAGCAAGCATCAGAACTTGACTCATTTAGAATTATCATGCAGAAAATGTAAAATAACTATGATTAATATATTAATGACTTTAATAAAAAAGTAGAGAACATGCAAGAAGATATGCACAATAAAAACAGAGAGAAAGAAATTCTAAAAAATAAAAATACTAGAAAGAAAACTATTGTGGTTCCAGTAAGATGGCGACGGCACAGGTGGGACTGTGAGATTCTCTGAAAATGAGTTAGACTCTCACTTTCCTTCTCTCACTCCCCCACCAACCGCCAGCTGCACTGGTCTGAGGCCTGGAGACCCTCGGTCCCATGCACGGCTGGCTACCACAGGCCACTCTGCAGCCCAGACCCCAGGCAGCCCAGACCCCAGGTGAGTGGACCTCCCAGCTCCCTCCCCACTATACCTTCTCACCCAGCCCCAAGCCACCCACGCCACCTCTGGAGGCCCTCGGATACTGCCTTATGGAGATCTGGGCTCCCTTGCTGGTTACACTGATCTGCCTGGCAGTCAGTCGCTGCCAGATCCCTCCCTCACTGGGTGCCCAGGCCAGTCTCGGGCCCTCCACACCCGCCCCTTGGAACTACAGGTTCCATTCCCTCCTGGGGTATCCCACCAGGCCCAAGGTCACCGCTGCCCAAGCAGGCCATCAGGCTGTGCCTCCAGGCTCTGCCCGGGGCTGAAACACCCAAAGCCGCAGCTGGTGCTCTACCCTTGGAGTTCCAGGTCCCTGCCCTGGGTTCTGGGTCCCCGTCCAGCTTCATCTCAAGCTATCATTGCCCAGGGAGGTTCTAGGTGCCTGTCTCAGAGATACCAGCTCCATTCCTGGCTGAAGAGCCTTGGGCAGCCCAAAGCTACTGCCACTGCCCACCACCTGCCCTTTGGAACTCCATCAACCCTCTGGCTGAGGCACCCAGCAGTCTCACACTCCACTTTCCCCAACTCACCCCTGACTAGAGTGGACCAGAGAACAGCTAGAGCCCTGTGACCAGGCAGAGAACTGCAGTGACTCACCCACCCAACTCTGCCTAACCTCCAGATTGGGAGATAAGACCCCATGGTTGTATAAGGGAACAGTACATCTTAAAGATGCTGCTCTCAGCTCTTGGCTCTGGACTGAAGAATTCCGGGCCCCCTCACCTACCCCAAGCCGCTGCAGCACACCAAATGCAGTGCCCACCTATATTGCTGATTCCCAGTGCCTGACATCAGACACACACCACCATAGACCGTCACAGTGGATCATCCACAGACCAGACAAGTGGAGAGAAAAGACGAGTAGAGAGAAAGGATTTTTAAAAGAGGAGTCACCCACCGTAGCCAATTTTCAGGCAAAGATTTGCATTGCCCTGCCCATCTATGAGCAGCCTCCACATTAGTTTCTAAGGTAACCTTGCAAAACAGGAGACAAAAGGACCTCCCCTACACTGAATCAGACACAGGCAACACAGTCCTGTGACAGACCTCTCAGGAGGCAAGCCAAGGGAACCAAACCACCCTATGAGTAAGGCTATCTGCCTGCAAAGGGGAGAGGCTAGAGATCAGAGCTGAAGAGACTTTAGACACTCAGGAAAGACTCCAGAGCTAGTCTGGTTTCTTATTTTGATCTTGTATTTTATTGTTTTGATTGTTTGTTTTGCTCACTTTTGTTTGCTTTTTGAGTTAGACTACTTGTTTGTGTTGGGGAAAAGCACATCAAAAGGCATGAATTTATTAGACTGTCTTTGTGTGATTACTGGTATGCTTTAGGGAATCTTGTTTGTTGGTTGGTTTTTTAATCTTTTCTGGCCTTGTGTCTCTTTTTATTCATTATTTGGTATGTATGTCTGTTTTCTCTCTTACTCTTTTCTCTCTCTAACTTCCTCTTGACCCCCCCTTCTTCCATTATTTTCCTTTTTCTTATATCCTTTGGTTCCAGGGAGCAAACTTAAACCCCACTGCATGAACAGATTGAAGGTAGTGGGAAGTGGGTTCCAGTGTGCCTATACACCTGCTGGTGGATACTGGGATCTGCAGATAGATTATGAATCACTCCTCCCCCCTCAATTAAGTGTTGAAACTGCAAAAAGTACAGCCCCAACCTACAGTCCAGCCTCAAAAGTGAACAAAGTCAGAGGACGTTCATAAGGAAGAACAGGAGAATGAACAAAAAGAAGTAAAAGCAATCCCACATTTCCTGAAAAACAGAATTAAAGAAGGGGAGGGAAAGGGGCAGAGAAAAATCTACACAAATGAAGAAAAACTAAAAGAAGAGTATGGGTCTCTCACAGACCCCAGGGAGGTCAGACACTGAGAAAACTGACTTCGGATTGCAAACAATGAAGAGCCCCCAGAATGTCTGGTCTCAAACTACAAACCCAGATTAATGGAGCGGTTAAAAAGAATTGAGGAGACAAGAGGAAACTATGAAGCAGTTGATAACTGAGATAACAGTAGTAAAGAATACTATGAATGAAATAAATAACAAACTGATAAACATGAAAGGCAGAATTAGTCAAGCAGAAGAAAGAAACTCAGAACTTGAGGACCAAAATATAGAACTAACCCAAACTGTCAAAAACATAGAAAAGAAGCTCAAAAAGGCAGAACAAAACCTTAAAGAGATGAGCAATTACTACAAAAGACCGAACCTAAGAGTAATTGGACTTCCTGAGGCAGAGAAAGAGAGTCCACCCTGAAACAAACATTCCATGAGATTATTCAAGAAGACTTCCCTCATCTCATCAGTGATGCAAAAATTCAAACACAAGAGATTCAGAGGACTCCTGCAAAGCATCAGATGAGAAGACCAACCCCCCAGACACATAATAATTCACCTAAACAAAGTAGTTGTAAAAGAAAAAATCCTAAAGGCAGCAAGAAAAAAATGTCAGATTATCTACCATGGAAGACCAATTAGAATAGCAGAAGATTCATCTACAGAAACCCTTCAGGCTAGGAGAGCTTGGAGCTCTATCTTCAAAGTTCTAAAAGATAAACAATTTCAACCAAGAGTAACCTACTCAGTCAAGCTAAGCTTCATCAGTGAGGGACAATTAAAATCTTCCCCAGATATTTAATCCCTAAGAACTTACACTGCCACCAGACTACCTTTACAAGAAACACTTACAAAAGTACTAAACACAGAAGAAAAGGAAAAAAGAACAACAACGTTCTTCACAAGAGTACAGGAAAAAGATTAAAAACACACACAAATCAACCCCCAAACCAAAAGAAAGACAACAAACTAACAGGAACAACAACTCTATAAGAGGACTGGATTAAAAAAATGTGGTAAATATACACAATGGAATATTATACAGCCATAAAAAAGAACAAAATCATGAATTTCACAGCAACCTGGATGGAATTGTAGTTTAAAATACTGAGTGATCTCTCACAGAAACAAAGATATGAGTATCACATGTTCTCACTCATAAGTGGACCTTGAACAACTATCATAATACTATAAGAAAAGGATTGACAGTAGCGGGAAACTATGGGGGGGCAGGAAGGAGAAGGGAGGTGGGATTAACGGTAGTCAATATCTTACTGGAGATGGGGGGCACACCTCATCAACAAGGGTACCTGCACAATACATATTTGTATACCTAACCCTTAACTGTACCCCATAATTTTAAATTAAAAAATATGTTAATGCCGGGCTCGGTGGCTCAGCCTGTAATCCCGTGCCTTTGGGAGGCTGAGGTGGGTGGATTGCCCAAGCCCGCGGGTTCAAGACCCACCTGGGCAGCGAGACCTCATTTCTACAATAAATCAAAAAATCAGCCGGGTGTGGTAGCGCATGCCTGTAATTCCAGCTACTTGGAAGGCTGAGGCGGAAGGAACACCGGAGCCCAGCAGGCGAGGCTGCGGTGGCCGGGAGCGGCCACTGCACTCCAGTCTGGGCAACAGAGAGACTCCAACTCAAAAAAAAAAAAACATATATATATATATATATATGTTAATAAAATAAAACTATTGTAACCAAAATATCCCAAACTAAAATACAAAAATAAAATAAAGAAATTGAATGTTTCTTTTTATTTGCTATTTCTGGATTTTTGAACATTTAAAATGATTTTTAATGCACTCTCTTACCAACAGAAACAGAGGAAATACTTCCTAACTCACTCTGTCAGGACAGCATTACCTTAGTACCAAAACGAGACAAAAACATAACAAGAAAGGAAAACTAGAGACTGATATATTCCAGGAGCGTACGTGCAAAATATCCTCAACAAACTATTGACTAATTGAATCTAAGAATGTGTAAAAAATAATTACATATCACTCTCACATGGAATTTATACCAGGTATATAAAGCTAGTTTAACATTCAAAAATCAATTTATATAATTCATTACATTGAAAGTGAATATGTATACATACATACATATATAATTATATAAATTAATGCAGAAAAAAAGCATTTGATGCAATGCTACACTCACTCGTGTTTTAAAAAAATTCAGCAAGAATAGAAGGAATTTCACTTTTTAAAGAACATTTACAAAAATTCTGTTATTAACATACTTAATGGTGAAACATCAGGTAATTGACTTATTCTTAAGATCAGGTACAAGTCAAATATGTCAATGTTCCCCTTTCATCATTTCTATGCAACATTGTACCATTACTTCTAGATAGTGCAATAAGGCCAATAAATAAATAAATGGCATACAGATGGACAATGCAGAAATAAAACCGCAGATATTCACAGTTGGCATGAATGTTATATAGAACAACAAAACAATTGAAAAATAAACTTCTGGAATAATAAATGAGTATAAAGGGCATAAGATAGGGGATTAATATACAGCGAACTGATTTTCAACATGTGAAAAATGAGCAATTGGAATGCAAGACCCAAAAAATGGAGTGGAACCAAATACAGAAATAATTTTAATAGAAATGTAACAAAATATATACAGGATGTATCTGTGGAAAACTACAAAGAAGTAAAACATGAATAAATGGAGATATAGTCCATGTTCATGAATTGGAAAACTCAATATTGTTTAAAAGTCTATTTTTGCCATCTTGATTTGAGGATTCAATGTAATTCAATTAAGATTCCAGGAATTTATTTTGTAAATATTTAAAACTGATTCTAAAGCTTATATGGAAAAACCAAATGCCAAAAATTACTGACAACACTAAAGGAGAACAAAGTTGAAAGACTGACATAAACTGATTTCAAGACATGATGCTCCAGTAACAAGGCAGCATGATATTAAAAAAACAAACAATGGGAAACACACACACACATCTCACACACACACACACACACACACACACACACACACACACAGATCAATAGAACAGAATAGAATGCCCAGAAATAGAATCATACATAAATATAAAGACTAATCGTTGCCAAAGGAACAAGGACAGTGTAATGAGGAAAGGAGAGTCTTTTAAATAAATGATACTGGAACAATTGGATGTCTATGTAAAATCATCATTATCGTCATCATCAACTAGACATAGATCTTACGTTTTTAAAATTCACAATGGATCATAGACTTAAATGCAAGAAACAAAACGATGGAGAGTCTAGGGAAAAATCAATGGCGAAAAGTCTGTGTTATGTTGAGTTGGTGACTTTCTTAGATACAAATTCAGAAAATGGATCCACTAAAAAAAGTTAAGTTGAATTATATCGAAATTAAGTATAATTTCAATGTCTGTTCTATGAAAGACCTTGTGAAGAGAATCAAAAGACAAGACACACTTTGATGTAAAATATTTGCAAAACATGTATCTGATACAACAGAGGTGTCCTCTCCTTCCTCCCTTCCCCCAGGTGTCCCCCCCCTCCCTGGCTGCACAGCAGGTGGGAGTGAAGCTTTATCTGTATTTATAGCCACTCCCCATCACTGGAATGACAGTCTGAGCTTCGCCTCTTGCCAGATCAGCGGCAGCATTAGATTCTCACAGGAGTGCAAACCCTACTGTGAATTGCACATGCAAGGGTTCTAGGTTGCAGCTCCTTATGAGTAGATAGTGCCTGATGATTTGAAGTGGAGCTGAGGCAGTGATGCTAGCACTGGAAAGCAGCTGCAGATATAGATTAACATTAGCAGTGAGGTTTGACTGCACAGAGACCAAATAAATCAATTGCTTACAGATTCATATAAGAACCCTATCAGTAAGTGGCAAGTACGTTGACTTACTTCAATTGTAAGTCTGGTGGCAGGCTTTAAGGCAGAATCTTACACTTGAGTCCATGCATGACCTGCCCATTTTTTATTTATCATTTTTGTCCATACCTCTTTTTTATGTTGAGTTGTATAATTATTTCTTTAAATATGGCAATATAATAATGATAGAAATAAAGTGCACAATAGATGTTATGTGTTTGAATCATCCTGAAACAACTCCTCCAATCCCAGTCTGTGGAAAAATTGTCTTTCATGAAACTGTTCCATGATGCCAAAAAATTGGGGATAGCTGTAAAGGATTATATCCATAACATATAAAGAACACTTAAAATGTAAGAATAATAAAATAATCAATAACTCAAAAAAAACAACAGATGCTAGAGAGGGTGTGGGGTAAAGGAAACACTTCTATAATGTTGGTGGGAGTGTAAACTAGTATAACATCTGTGGAAAACAGTGTGGCAATTCCTAAAAGATCTAAAAATTGGCCCCCGGTATGACCCAGCAATCCCCCTTCTGGGACTATATCCAGAGGAACTCAAATCATCTCACAAAAAAAGATACCTATGCACACATGGTTATTGCAGTACTATTCACAATAGCAAAAACATGGAACCAACCATGCTGCCCATCAAAAGTAGACCAAATTTTTAAAATGTAGTACATATACACAACGGAATATTACACAGCCATAAAGAAGGACAAAATTATGAACTTTGCAGCAATTTAGATGGATTTAGATTCTGTAACACTCAGTGATCTATCACAGAAACAAATAACTGAGTGCCACATGTTCCCACTCATAAGCAGACCCTGAACAATTATCATGATACTATAAGAAAGGTATTGGGAGTAGTGGGAAAATGCCCTTGAAGAGAGTGGGGTGGCCCAGAAGTGTACCTGATCAAAAGGGCACCTGAATTCAAACTAGGTGGAGTGGGGACCAAAGTGAGATCCAAACTTTACCTGTACAATGACCATTTGTATACCTAACCCTGAATTGTACTCCACATCTTTTAAATAAAAATTTAAAAAGAATAATTAAATAAGAAAACAAATATGTGCAAAAGATATGAAGCAACACATCGCTAAGGAAGATATACAGATAGCAAATACACAACTGAAAAGTGCTCAACGTCATTTGACATTACGAAATTTGAAATTAAAGCAACAATATGATACCACTACAAACCTATTAGAATAGCTAAAATTCAAAATTTTGAAAATGTCAGTTTCTTGTGAGTATGCAGAGGAACGGAAACTCTCATTCCTTCCTGGTTAGAGTACAAAATGCTACAGTTACTTTAGAAAATAGTTTGAAATAGTTTGGAATTTTCTGGCAGAGCTAAACATAGTCTCACCATATGATCCTTCAATTACACTCCTAGGTATTTACCCAAACTGGTTTGAAAATTTATGCTAACACAAAACCTGCACCTGCATATTTATAGCAGCTTTATTTATACTCACAAAATACTAGAAGCAGCCAAGATGTCTTTCAATAAGTGAATGGGCAAACAAACTATGATAAATCTATATGCTGAATATTATCCAGCAATAAAAAGTAATGAACCATCAAGCAAAAGAAAAGTCAAGTGTGAAACTTTAGTGCATATTGTTAAATGAAATATACTCATCTGAAGGGGCTGTATGCTATACGGTTCCAATATTATGACACTTTTTTAGATAAAACTATAGCAGTGGTAAGGAAATTAAAATGTAAAAAAAAATTTAGTGGTTGCCAGAATTAATGGGAGAGGGGAAGGGGATGAATAGGTTAAACACAGGACATTTCTTAGACAGTGAAATTATTTTGCATGAATCATCATGGTGGATTCATGACTCTCTTCTTTTGTTAAAATGCATGGAAATTTATAGCATAAAAAGTTAATCTTAATGTATGCAAATTTACTAAATAATTTATGAGGTCAGGGAATCCTAGGATGGAATGCAAAATGTAGCAAAACAAATTAATTGTATTACAAATGCATGAAACAATCTCACTGAAGTGGGGTCAAGGGTATAGGCACTGGATCAAGTAACTTGGGAACTGAGCTCTGTCTGTCTGTAAGACCACAGACTAAAGAAACTGTACACAAGCACTACCCCAAGATGATAAAGTTGTTTCCCTTAGGGTTACAAGGTAACAATCCTTATACTGCTACCACTGTATACTGGAAATGAGCTACTATATTAATGGATGATGGATTATGGGAAGCAGGTTTCTCACTGTTGGGATGAAAATTTACAGATAAGCAAGAGAGAAAAAGGTAAATTCATCCTTATGGTGATGGATTAATGTTTGAAATACCACTATGAACTGATTTTAGCTTAAAAGAGTTACAGACTATCATGGTTTGAATGTGTCCCCCAAACATCACATACTGGAAATATAAACTGCAAATATATATGTTGATTAGAGACGAGGCTTTGGGAGTTAATGAGGAATAGATAAAATGATTAGGTGAGGCCCCCATGTTGGGACTACGGCTTTATAAGACAAGGAAGAGAGACCTGAACTGGCGACATGCACACTCTTACTTCCATGCCATGTAATGCCCTCTGCCATGGTATGACAGTGCAAGAAGGTCCACACCAGATGCTAGTGCCTTGCTCTTGAAGTTCTTAGTCTCCAGAACTGTAAGAAACAAATCTCTGCTTTTAAATAAATTACCCAATCTACTTTATTCTGTCATAGCAACAAAAATCAGACTAAAATACATATGGTTACAGAGAGAAAATACTTTTATACGTTATATAGATAGATAGATATTTTTTTTTCTTGGACTATCATCTGAGAGGACCTAAAAACAGTGACATCTTGATGGCAATTAACACACTGGTGCCCATATCTTAGTTTCTATTATTGCTCTCCAATGGAAAAAAACTACAATTCCTTGAGCAATAGATGATTCTAGGACTGGGGCAGAAAATATGCAAGATGAGTCTGGACCATCTTCTAGTGTCAGAACATAAGTGGAATGCTTTGAACATGTCCTTGAGAAAATTGATGTATTGTCAATTTATAGCATTAAGAGGTGGAGTCTCTAAGAAGTAATTAGACCATGAGGGCCATACACTCACTAGAGTAATTAAGATTCATAAAATATGCTTCGCCCTGCATTGGCTTGCATCCTCTTCAGCTTTCTGCCATGTGAGGACAAAGCATTCCACTCCTCCAGAGGAAGCAGCCCTCGCCAAACAGCCTGCCAGCAACTTGATCTTGGACTCCTCAGTCTCTAGAACCATGAGAAAATCAATTTATCTTATTTACACATTACCAAGTCTGTAATATTCTGTTATAGCAGCACAAATGGACTGGGACCAAACAATACAAAATCAGAAACACACATACACTGTTATGGAGGTATGACAAATTAACACAATAACCAACTAAATAGACTTCCAACGACCAAAGCTGGAACAGCTTAAGCAATAAAATCAAATAATATTTGATTAAAACTTAAAGTACTCATAAGTGTACACACACACACACACACACACACACACACACACACACACACGGTTGAGAAATGGAAAATATCCAAAATTTAATTGTCTCCAATAATGATGAATAAATGTCTTATAATAGTCATCTATATTATCTTGATGGAAGTACATTATTGTGCCAACTTCCCATCAGTGCTAAAGGGAATCATGACTGCACATATCTCTGTTGCTTCTCATTCTGAAGCCTTTGATATAGAGTTGCCCATACAAGAAGCAACTTGAAAAAGCTAATGCATAAAATACTGAGTACCAATCCTTGTGTTGTTGAATTTGGTGCATAGAGGGGACACCATGGCTTGTTTTCTCAGACTGATGCTTCATGGTATATTTGAGCGGTGCATATTCCTAATCCAGAGACACATGGTCCTAGTATAGAAACTTAATTCCAATTGCTGTTAAAGTGCCTGCTTCTCTCTCATTCAATGTGATATGTATTCTCCCTCTCTGGGCTCCTCACGAAAAATCCTATCTAGCAACAATAGTATCTACTATTCAAGTAGTTTTTTTTCAGATACTTTCTACTTGTTTCCTTCCTGTTCCTTCATTTATTAGGGTTTAGGGTTTAAATGAAGGAACAGGAAGGAAACAAGCAGAAAGTATCTAGGCCATGCCATTTTTTTTTCTCCTGGATGGATTTCTTATTGACCTCTCAAGCTTCAACTCTTCCCTGTTTTCGTCTTGGTTGAGCTGTGATTTTTGATCATCTAACCCCTCTGTTAGCACAGTCCCATGGGTGGTGGATTTACATTTTGTATGCCGAATTGAAGCTCTAGTTAGCAGTACTGTGTTGATCCATTATTGAATCAGAAACATACTTAAGCTGATAGACTACATTAAAATTGAACTGTAGTTTCCTCCTCCCTCAGACATGAGCTCCATGAGAAACAAAGAGGAATTATTTTTACTTTTAAAAAATGTATAACACAGATTCATTACAACTATTTATCTTTAAACAGTTAAAGCTCAGAAATGTAGCGACTGGATAAAGCCTGCCCTTTTATGAGAAGCAAAGTTATAACTTTGGGGAAAAGGAATTAAAATTCCAGCTCTTAAGTCTAACCACATATACCAACGATTATTATCAAGTCCAGAAGAGTATAAATGGGAGGGTTTCTTTTAAGCAAGTAATTACTTTATAAGCTAATTTGCTGTATTAGTCACCTTTGAGGATAGGAATTCTGAATCATTTGTCTCTCTCAGTGACAAGTAGTAACTATGAGGTCTGGTGACACCTCTGGAATAAAACATTTGACAAACTAAAATGGAAGCAAACTGTGACATATTTAGCTCTACCATATTTTCTCTCCATGACTGAAGAACGGACTCTCGGTTCTTGCAAGAGCTATAGTTGTGGAAGGTTGTCTTGCCATAGGAAATTGACAATGCCAGCAGTCACTTCTGCGGACTAAGGAGAGCACTGAAATAAAAGTATCTGTGAGCTTTGAACATATAGCAAAGAAGAAATAGAGGCCACAAGTCAAAAAGTTGGGGGCAAGTGAGTCAGCAACCAAGCAGCAAAATGAAGAGGAGGAAACACACATGAGTCCAACGAAGAAAAACTTGGTTTCCAAACCGGGGTTGCAGCTACAGCAGGAGGCAGTGACATATCAGACAAAAAGATCAGAAAAAGGAAAGAAGCCACCAACCTTTGCTGATGTTTAATGAATGCCAAGAATGAACCATGGACTGAACAAGTGTTATTTTATTTAATCCTTGTAATAGCCTTATCCAGGCTCTGAGAGTGTAGGGAACTACCAGAGATTGCACAACTAAGATGAGGAAGAGAGAGGTGCAGTTCAGAAGAATCATGCAGATTAATGGAAACCAATGAGGCAAATATGGAACAAGCAAGTGCCAGAACCAACGATATCTTGATTCTGAGGAATATTCTCTCTCTATCAAGAAATTTCTTCAGTTTTGTTATGGTCCAATTAAAAGATCGGGAGTATATTACTGTAAAAAAGAGACTAAGGTTAGAATGTGTGTCGCTTCTGGCCAGAAGAGACAGTACGATATACCCACTAGCAATTACCATAGTGGGAATGTGCCTCAGATGGCTCAGGCTGTGCACTGACCCTACACTTTAAATTCATTTTTCACAGGAAAGTCTTCATTTTAAAGTCTTTTATAACACTCCTTATAGTACTAAAGTCATTCATTCATTTCCAAGTTAAAGAAAAAATTAGTCTAGAAATGAATGTGGGTGGTTACTACAGGATATAAGCACTTATAAATTATCTTCCAATATGGCCCTATATGCTTATATTATTCCCCATATTACAGAGGAGAAAACTGAAGTGATAGAAAGAATAAATAATAACCTAACTAGCATTAAGCCATCTTGAAACCAGAAGGAACTATAATTCCAGATGAAGTCTACCTTACTTTAAATTGTATATTCCTTCTACAATGTCTTTCAAATAGCTATCAAAAGAAATTTGTGAATTATTCTCTTACACCATCCCCATAGTACATAATTCTCCTAATTCAAGTCAAACAACTGAAACAGGCTAACATAGCTAATGTCAAAGTATTTTTTTCTCCCTTTGTAGTTTTCTCAGAATCATCTATATTTCTCAAAAGTCACTTTGTCTTCATGCTTTATTAACTATTTCTTTGAACTTTAAAAACAACCAAAAATCTATGGCAATCTTATAATTACATACTTATTTTTTCACTGTTGAATCAAGTTCAATGCCACTAAACTCCCCTGGCTATTATTTTAGACATGCCATCAGGAATATTAGAAGAGCAATTGAGGGAACAATGAAATCTCATCTTACCATACATTTTGCCCAAATTTATTTTTCACGGTTTTGTGATTGTTATATTTTCCATAAAATTGATCTTCATGTAGACTGTTATGGTGCATTTCTCAACAACTAATACAATTACTCACAAATGGAGAAAGTACAGTACTTTACTGCAACAGAGTACAATCCTAGCAAGAAAACAGTTATTGGGAGATGATACCAGGTTTCAGTTTGATCAGAGTGTGGAGTTAACATGTGTTGGAGGTGAGAATTATATTGAGTGTTCTTAATTAACGGTTGTGTTTGATCAGGGATTTAGAAGTTAGCACCTGTGAGAAAGTGACAATTGAATTCAGGATGGCCTACCTAAACCAAATAGTAGTCTTGTTATTGGGTGGAGCTTATATCATTTGCTAGGAGATTTGTACGGAAGTCAGAGTGATTGATGTAGTTGAAGGCACATGGTTATGAGTTTTTTTCTGGAAGAAAAGTTACGCATTGAATAATGTATTATTTGTACTTTGAATGCCTCCATAATATGACTACATAAAAGATATCCAACTTTTTAAAATAAATATTTATTATTTATCTTTATGTAAGGCAGCATGATCCACTAGTAGGATATTGCTTTTGGAATTGGATAATACTTGATGTATACAGCTCTATCACTTTTTTGGGGCGGAGGATCTTACGCTGTTGCCCAGGCTGGAGTGCAGTGGCACAATCATGACTCACTGCAACCTCAACCTTCTGGGCTCAGGTGATCTTTCCATATCAGCCTCCCAAGTTACTGGGACTATAGGTGTGCACCGCCACATTGGGCTAATTTGTTGATTTTTTATTTTTTTTATTTTTCTTGCAGAGACAAGATCTCGTTATGTTGTCTAGGTTGGTCTCAAACTCTTGGACTCAAGCTATCCTCTCAAATCAGTCTCCTAAATTTCTGGGATTACAGGCATAAACCACTGTGCTCAGCCTCTGTCACTTTTTGTTGTATAAATTTGGGCATGCTCTTTTCTTCTCTGGAGCTCAATGTCCCCATTAGTAAAATGGAAGTTATAGTTCTGACCTAACAAAAATGATGAAAAGAGATTCTCTAATAATAAATATAAACACAGTTAACACAGTTTCTAATACACAGGAAAAACACGTAGGTTGGAGTCCTTTCCTGAGACCTACCACATCTACTCTAGATAAACTAAGCTTCTCATTATCCCCTAAATATATGCTTTTTAATGCAGTACCTGTGTTTCATCTATTGTTTTCACTTTGTTTTTCTTTTCTATTTGTGCAAATACCTCCCTCGTTGCGACATAGTTATAGTTTAAAGAAAAACTAATTGTTCGTCTAAAATTCATATTTGACTGAGCACTGTGCCTTGTTATTTGCTAAAGCTAGCAAGCCTATTTCAATTTTAAGATTTTGTGGGAAATGCTACTTGTAGGGTGATACAGGCATGAGGGTCCAGTGTTGCCAGGATCCTATCTGCCTACAGGAACAAACACCTTCTCTTTATACTCTGTGGCTCTTCTCTGACATTTTTCCTCCCAGCATTGTTCTTAAGGTTTTCCGTGCGACTCCCACCTTTCATCTACCTGAATCTTGTGTTCCAAAATTTGTATTCTATTAATTTCTTGCCGTGGACTTTTCCCGTGACTCTATAGCAACACCTTGATGTCAATTAACTTCTACAGTTGTCGTCCTTGGATTCGTTTTGAATAACTGCACTATTTTTTTCTTCTAGGCATCATATATGTCTGCTAATCTCATCTGAAAAGCATAACTGTGTTCCTCCTGGAACTTCAGATTTGAATCTACCCCACCTAGGATTCACTTTCTTTTTTGTATTGCCTTTCTTTGGAATTTAAGTCAGTTATTTTCCTGTTCTGTTGGAGCCCATTATAATTAATCACTTCTTGCAACATCTAGAGCTCTAAAATGATATGTCAGAAAATATGGTACTTGTTCCAGTTACATAAAGCCTACTATTATTATTTTAAATGAATAACTAAGCTTTACAGAGACTTCCCAATGTAGTAAGCCCTTGTACAGAAATAATGCTACCGTATGAGATTGGTACTATTATTATATCCATTTCACCTACAGAAAAATTGAAAAATGCCTTGTCTACAGTCACATAGAAACATGACTTTGTATTATAAGCCTCTGTATGGTTGGCACAATTTTCTGTGTATCTGTCACTGGACAAGAATCGAATATTCAGTAGAAATTTATTGATTAAAAAGGTGAAAACTTACAAATATCTTGATTAGTCATGTTGAATTTGGCTTATTAAACATATTTTGTGTATTTGTTTAAACTGGATTTAAAATCTAAGGACTCTGAGTCTTTAGTTTATTACTGTCATTATGACCTGTCAGTAACAGTTAAAGTTCTTGGATTTCACAATTATGTGTGAAATTTCCCAGAAGAGGACATGCTTAGCACAATAGTTTTACTCAGTAGCAGAATTTCAATAAGTCTAAAATCTTAAACTAAAAGAGTAATTATCCTTTATACTGGATCCAAGATGACCCTAATTAATAACATTGCTAACAAATGTTTTTGCTTATAAGTATTTTAAGTTTCTTGGCTAGTTTAGGCATAATTATTTATCCAATACAAAATATATTGTCAGAAAAAATCTCTTTAATTCCTCAGGCTAATCTCTTGCATTTATGTAGCTCTCCATTCACTTGTTATTTATTAGTCAATCAGTTAGGTAGGTGGCACATCAAAATATATTTATTGAGCATCTACACATCAGGCACAATGATGAAAGTTGAACACAGAGTGATGACTGACCCTACAGAACTTGTGCCCTTGGGCCATTGAAGCTAATTTTAGGATAAATAAATTAAGAAACAAACCAAATGATAAAAAATACATGGTGTGTGTGTGTGCGTGTATGTGTACATATACTTATTTAGATAAGAACTCTAAAGGCAAGAAATTCAAAGCAAAATGTACACTCACCTCCCTTACCCCATGGTCTCATAAAGAATAAGGTGGCAAGCATTTAATCAGATAATGTAAAGTTAAATTTATATTGAATTTAATTCAGAAAATATAAAGAAGCTTATATAACATAGTGTTTGATTCATATAGTTGTTCCATTCTAGTTTATGTTATCATTACTTGAATTTCTTCAATGAATGACCAAGAACCAAAAAATATTGCATAGAGAGTTGGGTCATGAACATAAAAGCATTTCTATCCTTTTATTTTCGAATTAAGCAACATATAACGTTTTCAAAGCTTAAAGAATAATGGCGCCCAATCTGAATCAATCAGCTGGTCAAATTTATTATAGAAAAAAACTGCCCAAGTAATTGTGTATTATTAGGAACATTAAAAATTGCAGAAGTTGACTTGGGAAAATTAGACTTGTTTTTTGGGGGGGTCCCCCCTCACATACACATGTCAGTTCTCCCAGGGCATATATATACACAAAACCTTGCCTAACATGTCTAGTACTGGGTATTGTGTGTGGACATGGGGCACATATACTGGGAGGGATCCCCATGTGTCCCACTCAGGCTCCACCCTCTTATTAGTCCCCCTGCCCTGCATCTCATGGCCCCTCTTCCTCTTCCCTCTCTTCTTCCTAACCAGCAAACACCTTACATCTAAACACTCCCCTTCAGTTCTTTTCTAACTCAGTTTCCTCAGTTTTCCATTTTCAATTACAAGTGGGATCTTGATGAGCTAGTGCATTTTTCCTTGCGGTGATTATTTCAAACATGTCTAAATTAGTCCTGAGTCAACTTTTGCAGTCTTCAATGTTGCTAATGAGACACAATTACTTAGGCAGTTTTTTTTTTCCTGTATTAAATCTGACCATGTTTCATTTGAACTATTATTTATTTTATTTTGTGTTGAAAACCTCTGGCAATAATAGTCGCTATACATTTTACAGAAAAATGAATACATTCATTTGTTTGTTGGCATAAAGTACATAGATCCTCAGATTGACAATGATGTAGAATTTGAGTATATGTTGGTGTCAAAGACAGGATTCCAATGCCCCGTTCTTTCTGACCCCCATCACACATCAACCACACAAGGCACTGTCCATCTTAGGGGTAAGGAGACATCCCATTAGTCTCAGTGTCTCAAAGTTGAGTTACCTCTTTCTGTATAAAATGACATTTTCAGGATTTAAATCATCAAAGTGAAAGAGTCCAATCACAAAAATAGCTTTCATTGCTGAATAATAATTAAAAAGACAAAAAATACTGTAATGATACTGATAAAATTTGTATGTAATATACTTGATATAAATTTTTTTGCAAAAAAAGGTTTAATTAATCCTTTGAGAGCAAGAAAATTCTCAACTTTTCACAAAGTAAACACGTCTTAGATGAAAGGTAAATTAAGCATAAAATTTAGTCTGGAAGCATTTTGTTAAAAAGTAGAAAGTGAGGCTGATTAAACAAAATGAATGGATGCGGTTCAGGATTAACTCTAGTAAAAATGTAAAGTACTTATTTCAAGTTAATGATAAATCTTTTTGGATTCCATCCCTATGCTGACATTGTGCCTGTTTGTTTGTGTTAAAAAGTTTGACTGTGACTGGGCTCGGTGGCTCAACCTGTCATCCCAGCACTTTGGGAGGCCAAGGCAAGTGGACTGCCTGAGTCATGGGGTTTGAGACCAGTCCAGGCAACTTGGTGAGATCTCATCTCTACAATAAATTAAAAAAAAAGAAAAAATTAGCTGGGCGTGGTAGCACCCGCCTGTAGTTCTGGCTACTTGGAAGGCTGAGGCAGGATTGCTGGAGCCCACCAGTTTGAAGCTGGCGGGGCTGTGAGTGTGTGCCACTGCACTCCAGCCCAGATGACAGAGTGGGGCTCCAACTCAAAAAACAAAAAAAAGTTTGACTTTTCTTTTTTTAAACCACACCTTATCAAATATCCCATTTTCCTGATCTTTCTCATTTACTCAAATTTGAGTTTTTCTGGATTCTCCTTCACTGTACCCCAGCTAGGCCAATCTCTCTTCTCTTTTGGGAAACTGAGTACATGCCAGTGGTTTGTTGGTAAATGTTTAATCATCAGCTATCTAAAAGGAAAAAAAAAGAGTTATAATTTGTGGTCTTTTTCAATTTTTGTGGTGCAAATATTCTCACCCTTGCTGAATTCGGGCTGCCAATGTGAACTCAGAGTTGGGAAGAAATGCATGTGTTGCAAGCAGGGAGAGCCGGTTATAGCTATGCATGGGGCAGGTGGCACGTGGGCGTGGGTGGTTGTCGACTTTTGACCACTATGAGAGCTTCTAAGATGAGAAGCTCAGACAGAGGAATAAGGAATCTCCTCCAAGTGTTAGGAGGAGAGTAGAAAGGAGAGGAGGTGTTTTGAAACCATATTTTTTTATTTGGGGACTCTCTGATGAACACTTTGGAGTAAGTTTACAGCTTGGATTGCTCACACATGTGAGAATGGGTAGTCAGCACACTGGGCAGGTAAAGTTAATGTTGAACTTACACATGTTTCTCAGTTATTTTAAAACTTTTCTTATCCTAAGAATCACACAGAGCTTTTCCTCTAAAATACACATTTCTTGCTTTTTACTCATAACTGAATCAATCCTTCTAGGAAGAGTCTTCAGAAATCATATTTCAGCAAGTGCCCTTGTAATTCCATTGATTAGGAAAAGCAAAAATTGAACCCTTGTCTTGGGGTGTAATTATTTAAGGGAAAGCAATATCTTCTAGCCTTACCATGCAACGGAATTACCTGGGGACGTTCAAAGATCAGGCTGCTTAGTAGCCACACCAGAGACTGAGATGCAATTTGTCTGGGATGGGGAAGATGGGACATCTGAAGATTGAAGAGTACCCAGGTGTTTCTAATATGCACCCAGCCAGGGAACCGCTAATGTAGTCCCACTGAGAAGGGGGTTGACAACCGAACTAGAGGGAAGTCAACAATTTAAGTGAAACATGTAATATGGCAACTGCAACTTGTATGCTTATAAGTTTATCTTCCTCAACAAACTCTGTCCTCCTGGAGACAAGGGCTCCTATCCGCTTTCCTTCGGTGTCCCCAGCACTTAACCAGTAGTTGCCATATGGTAATCCTACAATAAGTGTTGAGTGAGTAAATGTCCTAATTGACTTACCTCATTAATAACTTGGTGACAATGTGTTGATTAATGCATTATCTTGTACTGAGTAACATATTTGCGTTTCTACGGGACCATCTGCAGACAATGACTTAACCCACAGAAATGCATTCCCTGCTGCGGTAGGCAGGTGGGGAAGGTGTTTGTTATTAAGCCTTTCTCTTTCATACAAATTATGATGTGGGGGCAGTTTATTTATATTAAGAGCGGTGGAGTGTCCTGGCACATTTTATTTCTTTAAGTTTTCATAAGATACCAACCTCTTAGTTGGAAGGTACAGGGCAGGGCTTTGGGATAATTATGTTAGAAAGAGATATAAAGTAGATAGTGTTTATATATTTACACCAACAAGTAAAGGACATTTAGTGCTGGATAAGTATAATAAAAACTTCTCAAATGTGAGAAAAAATGACATTTTTCTCACAAGCAGAAAATATTCCACAAGTGTGAAAATTAATTTATCCCCAAATGTATTTTTCATTCTCAATGTACCAGCTGACTTGGAGTATGAGCTTAGCTAGTATTCAAGTGTGCTTCTGGCACTTGTGGTTTATTTGGTAAATAATGTGTATCTCATTCTTCACACTTCTGCTAAATTATAAAGGAACCAACCTGTGCTTTCTCTCTGTCTGCTTTTCCCATGTGTCTTACCTCTTCCTATTTTGTTCTCTTGATTTTCTCAATGACAATTAAAACTGAATCCAATGAGACAGAAGAGCTTCTGGCTTGCTGCAATTTGTTCTGCTTTGATTACTTTAAAGTGAACAATCATCCCACTCTACCCTGTGCACTGGGAGCCATGCATTTCCTGAGGCCTAAGAGGAAAAGATCTTCTGTCCTGCTTTCCCCAGCATCTGCCCCTGGGGTGTGATAGAAAGCTAGCTGGATGCCACCACTGTAGACCATGTTTGTTATACAGACCGATGTATGTGTTTACTAGGTCTAGGTTAGCCACCACAGGCGGTCTTGCCCCCCAGGGGATACTTGCCAATATCTGGAGACATTTTTTGATTATCACAATTTAGGGAGAAGGATGGTGAGGAGGTGCTATTGGCATCTAGTAGTAAAGGCAGGGATGCAGAAAAACATCCAACAATTCACAGAACAACCCCTAACACACATTGTTATCTGTACCCAAATGCAAATAGTGCCCAGAGAGGAGAACTCTGATCTGTCTGTATTCATATCTATATGTATATATCTCAGGATGAGTTCTTAAGAGAAGTTACATGGCCCTCAACAAGATATTTGATTAGTTGCCTACAAATAAACCTCCTGTGTGAATAACATGCAGCTATCTGCTCAACTCTGGTAAATTACTTGAAGTCAAAGATAGCATTATGCCATCTCTGTACCTCAGACAACATAGCACAATCCCTTAGACATAGATATAGATACTCAGTGAATGTTTTCTGAGATCAAACCAGAGAACCTAGCAGACACTCTCTATTCTGAGTGACTCCTTTATCAGCCCTACCATGATATGTAAGATAATTTCTTTTGTGCAGCACCTTAAAGGTCCCTATAAAGATAGAAGTGATAGCTCAGAATCAGGCACTGTAATCCTATACCAGTCATTATCCCCTTAAGTCATCTTTTTGTCTAAGTATGAACACAACCCTAAAACAGAGAAGGCAATCTTTGAACAAGACTTCACTGAGAACTTTCTAGTCACCCTTGACTTCCTCCCTGCCTTGCAACATTTGAGCTGTCAGCAGGTTACACTGGGCATGTTGCTTCTCTTTAACGTGTGTCCCTGCATGGTAGCTAGAAGGTGCTCAGTACACATCATGGAGGAACTCTTAGTGTCCTGGCCTGCTCTGCACTTGTCTTTTCTCTACACTCCTTGTCTCCCTCAATTCCAAAAGTGCTGTACTCCCTGCAGGTCCCAAACTCACCAAGGACCTTCATACCTCTGGACTTTGGCAATGTTCCTTCTCCTCTTCTATTTTCTGTTTAATGCCTTTAATATCAGTCTGATTTATCTAGTGGTCCTGGCTTCAGGGCAGAGCCTTCACCTGTCTCAGAATAGTGATTACCTTGTAGATCTGTGCCTCCGTTAAATCACTACAAGGCTCTGTCCACCCACCTACAGGTGGACAGAGACAGGCTGTGTGTGCACATCACTGACTAATAGTGGATTTGACCTGGCTCATGTAGGTGGTCACACAACACACTAAAACAAAATTCTGCCTGGTTTCTGAAGGACTAGAGAACTCACAGGAAAAATAAACCTCCTGTGTGAATAATATGCAGCTTTTCCCTGAAACTCACCATGGTTGTCTAAGAGAGCAGTGACTACTAATGTATTTGTTTATTCAGTTTCCTTAAAGAAATGATACCTACTAATCAATAAATCAGGGGGCAGGAGGAGAGAAAAATATAACCGATTTCTGGGTTATAAAGCACAGACAGGAATTTTATATACCTTCCACAGTAATGCAATTTATTGTAAATAATGCTTTAGAAACCAGAACAAACCCCAGAGTCTGCACATAGATCAATCACACATGTATTCAGTCAGTCAGCCAGCAACACCTTATAAATGTGAAGGAGGTAGGAGCACAAGCTAAAGGAAAGTAGATACTGGGAGTCTGTCCTAGATCACTTCCTCAAAAGTTGTACTTCACACGGTAACCAGAAGTGCTTATAAACATCCAGGCACTTGACAAGATGAGAGATATCAAAGAAGAGAGGAATCATGCTGCATGCAAGTTCTGAAGAGACATCGACTATGTTTGCAATCAGAGACGAATCCATGGAAGAGTTGGAATAGGACATGCAGCAAAGTGGCCTTCCAGAAACTTCTGATATGACGTTTTGGAAATATTTCCACTATTTCCCTCTTTTTCTTTGGAGGCACTCAACTTCCTCCATCCCCCTCTACTAGTGTAGACAAGAGAGCTGCTAGTTCTGAGATGATTGTTATGCAAATAAATTTAAAAAGTGAAATAAAAAGCATGTTAAATTTTTTAAAAGAGAGAGAAATGCTTTGTTCTTCTGTGTGAAATAAGAATGGCAAGAAGACGCTGGCGCAGGAAGAGAAAAGGCTGTTGCCCATCAAGTTAGCTCACAGGCACTGTGAAGTCTTGCATGGACCGCCTACTTGCTGTAGGGTGGATGAGATGGATGGACACTCTTTTTTTTTTTTTTTAATCAAGGAGCAGCATCACTCTCTGGAATGGGCCGGGTTTGGAGTGAAAGATTTTTCTACCCCCTAGCTGTGTGGTCAGTAGCAGGCTACTTAACGGGACCCTCCATTCCATGAATTGAGGTTACCAATCCCCCTCCAAGACTGCTGTAAGAAAGCAGATCATGAATGGATGTGGAATTTCAATGATCCGTAACTCCCTTTTCCATTTCCCTTCATGAACATTCAACATAATACAAAAAATAAGTAAATAAAGAAAAGATTATGACACCTTTTGGAATGAAATAAAGAGCATACGGAAAACATTCTTTTACTACTATTATTATTATTATTTGTATATTTTATTTTAAAGATGAAGAATACAAGGGGAAAGCTTGAAGAGATGGAATGAGAAATTACAAAGTAGCATGTTCATGGCTTGCTGGGTCTCAGACAAAGAACAGTGACAGCGCTCCCTTCTTCCTCCTTCCTACTCCTATATATCAACCTCAGTGTCCATCAATGGACAAATCGATGAAGGAAATGGTTTTTCCATCCATTTGTCCATCGTTGGACACTTAGGTTGATTCCACATCTTAGCAATTGTGAATAGGGCTACAGTGAACATGGGAGTGCAGGTATCTCTTCAACATACTAATTTTATTTCCTATGGAAATACAAGGGACGGAGGGAGGGGGGACAAGAAAAACCAGAATTCATTTATACAAAAATGAGCATCTATTCTTACATATTTAAATACCAGTCACCTTCAAAGTGCTCTCTGTTTGATTCAATACACCTAACGAGATGCTTTTTCCACTCATCAAACTAGTTTTTAAACTTGTCAATTTTGATGACTTTTAGTGCTTCTGTCTTTTGTTTATTTGTTGCACCTCTTCCACATCTGCAAAACGTTTCCCTTTGTGAACATTTTCATCCTGTGAAACAAACAAAAAGTCACTCGAGGTGAAATCAGGTGAATAGAGATGGTGAGGAACAGGGATCATTCTGTTTTTGGTCAAAAGCTGCTGAAAACTCAGTGTGATGTGGGCAGGTGCATGCGTAAATCACCAATTAAGAAGTGGGCAAACTTGTTGAAAGATTCTCCAAAAAAATTAAAAATACACCGAAGCCAAACGTAACCTCTCACAACAATGCTAGCTGGTACACTGATACTGAGGGGTTCCCAGAACACTTACACTTAACTAGCAAAGGATGCCTGTACTATAGGGACTGCTCTCCAAAAAAAAATTCTGGATTTTTTTAAGTCACCCCTCACATATCCCTAGTAGTGGATTGCTATATCAGAAAATTTGATTTCTCATGCAATAGTTCTTAACTGGGGGTGATTTTGTCCCCTGGCCCCTAGGGGAAATGTGACAATATCTGGCTAGTGGGTGCTACTGGAACCTAGTGAGTAGATGCCAGGAATGCTGCTAAGGATCCCACAACACATGGGACAGCCCTGCCACAGAGGGCATCCAGCCTCAAATGTCAGTAGTGATGAGGTTGAGTATCATTGAACTAGCATCAGTGTGGTACTTGGCCCACAAATGAGGAACAATGGGCAGCTCTGCCCTCATCCATTGGGACACCCACATCTCACTTCTCACCACTCTCACACCTTGAGTACAACTAAGCTCCCTTCCTCATGTTGACTTTCAGAGAACAAAGCAATAAAATCCATTTGATGCCATCAAACTGCTTTCATGGAAAGGCTTTTGCCACCAGGGAATCCTCACCCTGTCTCTTTTTTCCCCTCCGGAGACCGGCTGGACACAGGGAGCCAGCCAAGTTGGCGCCAGGAGCCAGCAGGGCCTGAGTCCCTGGAGCCAGCCAGGGCACACAACTACCTGCGAGTAGGCTGTCTAGGAAATCCTGTGACTCAGAAGCACTGAGGCCGTGGGTGATAGCCCAGGTCCAGCCCTTGCCCTTCGCCCCTTACAGGGCATTGAGCGCTACCTGTAGGGAGAAATGACGACAAAAAAACAAATAAAAATAAATCAATTTGGGGGCTGTTATCATGGGGCATGTCAGATGCATTTCTTCAGAGACACATCCCAGGGCAGAACTGGCTACCATGGTGAACACTTCCAGGGGGAGGGGTGCAGTGGATCAGGCTGAAGAGTTTCAGGAAACTGACATCGTCTCTCAGTCTCTAAAATCCTCAGTCCTGAGTTTTGAAGAATATCATTTCTTAGGAAGAACCACAGGAGGAAGATATTCTCCCCCTCTTTTAGATCATAGTGTTAACAGCAACAATGATAGGTAACACTAGGTGTCAGATACAGGTGCTGCATGTATGGACTAATTTCACCCACACTACTGCCTGTGAAAGGGTGGTATGAAATATCCTGAGTGATTGTAAGATGTGACCAGCTCTGCACAAATGTGTTGGATGCCTTGGAATCTTGAGTGGGTCTTCCTTGACATTCACCTGAGTTTCAAAATAATGTAGAAACTTTGGGGAAGTACACTGAGATTAGCATCACTGTATTTTTTCAAACCCAGCTGAAAAATAATCTCCTAAAAGCAAAACTGGGCTGCGGATTTTATTCCTTTCAGTTTATATATAGTCTGACCTGAACACCGGCTTATTGTGATGATTTGGGTAATACTGGCTGATATTAGTGAAAAGTCTAAACTACAGAATTTCTAGATAAAAATGCTATTTTTTTCCAAGTCCCAAAGTGACTGACTTTGTGCATCTTTTGGGCTGAGTTTGAAGGGGTGAAAATGCTTTGTAATTAGCCCATTAGATTATTTTATTTTATGCAAATCTTATTTTTAAACCTTTGACTACAGTTTTATAAAGAAGATACATACTTTAACCTATTCATTTGCTTTGAGGTTTCACATTCTTAGTTCATGAAATCTAAATTTGTGAGAGTTAGGAAGAAAGCAAACTACCTGAGTTAGGCCCCCAGCCCCTTTCTGGGTCCTGTGTCTCTCTCCCACGTTGATTGAGGACACAGCCTTCAGGACTCTCTTGAGTCATTTCTTGCATGGAGACTTGCTCTTCATTTCCCAGAGACAAGAAGTCCTCAGTTCTCAGCACAGAGTTCAATGTACACCAGGCATCAATAATTACTACTGAATAAAGAAGTGGATTGTTGAGTGAAAGTGATTTAATAAATCCTAATTAAGAATAGGAGATTTTGCTGAAAACTTATAACCTATCAGTAAGAAAGAAAATTTGGGACTAGAACTTAGAAATTCAATTTCTATAAAGTTCATGAAATGTTCATTCTTTTTCTCCACACACTCAAGTGGTATAAAAAATTATCTGCAAAACAGTAAAAGTTAAGTAAGTGTTTGTGTTGAAGGAATAAAAGTTAGTGCTCTTGAATCCTCAAAAAAAGGTAAGAAAATTGAAATAAAATTTTTCTTTAGCAGATTAAATTATGAACATAACTATGAGAGAACATTGATTCTAGTACCAGTGTCTTGACTAATAGATGCCGCATATAATGAAATATTTTGACTGAAAAAGGTTCTCAACATTCCTGAAATGAGATAATGATATAAATAGTCCATATTTTTAGCTACCTGGAAAAGTTTAGTGTATCCAGGTCAACTTTGTTACTAGCTAACTACTGAGTGTTTAATGTTACAAGATTCTTTTGATTTTCTAACACAAATATTTTGCTTTATATTTGGGGAGGGAAAATTTGGGATTCAAAAGGACCTGTAGGATTACATGTTTTAATCAACCAAAAAACTATTTTATAGATTTCTAAGTTGTTTAGCTTACAAAGTAATTTTTTTTTTTAAAGCAGGATTTATTGAGTGAACAGAAATGTTCCCACAGTGGGAGGGGGTTGTTGAGTAATTTGTTAATCTACTTTACATGAGTTCTAATTTTAGCTTAAAATAGTAATACTTAGATCTAAAATTCGAAATATAGTTTCAATCGGGGGGCACAAAAAAAATCACAGGATTTATGTTCAACAGCACAATGAATTCTGAGGAAGAAGTGTGCTGAATCCATCCCTTCCAAGGTTAAGGCAGAAGCAAGATATCCAAAGCTCAGGGGAAGTGCTTAGAGTAGAAATTACACTTCTAGCAACCATACCAGTATTGCATCACTTAGCACTCAATTAAGCTGATACACATATGTACTGAAGCAACTGAAACAGCATGTCACAATAACAAGTCCAGTCTGTGAACTTCAGCTGATCGCCATAAGAGAGAATGGTTCAGGGAGTGGGAAAAGATAAAAAGCATCAAGAGCTCCTAGAAAATCTGGGATCCAGGGCCCTGGTCTCCTAAAGAAGGTCGCAGCACAATCCTGCATCTTGGTGTCCACATCCGTAAATTAAGTCTGCACCATCATTTAGATACTCCTGTCTTCTTATATATCAGTTGACATCTATGGGGTTACAATAAAAAATCAAGTATTGCAGAAGTCTGGGCAGCTACTAACCTCCATGACATTGTGTGAAAATAGTATGAGTGCATTGCTGAAAGACAGAGTGAGTATTTTATTGATAGTAATAGTAGCAATATCTACAACACAAATCTGATAAACTCCTTAAAATTACATCATTACCTTTATCAACACTCTAAGAGTTAAAGTGTATGCCAATTATATAAATTTAAAAATATAGCTTAGAAAGATAAATAACTTACCAAAATAATATAACTAAAATGAGGTAGATTTGCACTTTTCTCATCTGATTTCATGCCCCATATCCTTTTACCTCTGTACTATTTAACAAATAAGTTAATCATGATAAGGCTGAAGTGAAGTGGCATGATTACAACTTGGCACAGCCTTGAACTCCTGGGCTCAGGCAATCCTTCTACCTTAGCCTCCTGAGTACCTGGGACTATAGGCATGTGCCAACACACTCAGCTAAATTTTTGTAATTATTATTATTATTATAGTTATAATAATAATTATTGCTAATTTTATTATTTGTAGATAATAAATTTTATTATTTGTAGATAATGAGATCTCACGATGTTGCCCAGGCTGGTTTCCAACTACTGGGCTCAAGTGATCTTCCCACCTTGGCCTTCCAGAGTGCTGGAATTACAGGCATGAGTCACTGTACCTAGCCCAGAGCTAAGATTTGATACAGAGTTGAGTTGCCAAATTGAAGACTTATTGTCCACAGCTATACTCAAAGAAGAAATTAGTCATTTTCACTTTATTTCATTAATATAAACTGTTCCCCAAGAAAGAAATTTAGCAACCTTCACTCTATTCCATCAGTGAATGTAGGGCCCTTACCTGACTATTCATCTCTGATCTCCATTCTTCTGGTCCAGTTCCTGACACAGAGTAGGCTCTTAATACTGATGTATTGATTAAAGCGATACCTTTTTTATTCATCTGTTTTTGGAAAATCTAATCTCAGAAGAGAGAATGTTCAGGATCTTAGGTAGTGAGATCAGAATAAGGGAGGAGAAAATAAAGATAAACAGAGATGTAACAAATATAAAAATCAAACTGCATTTTCTCAATAATTAATTCCAGCACCATTAGTACTGGGAGGCTGAGGTCAATGATTAGGAAGGGTTAAATCACCAAAATCACCTTTTCAGTAAGAGACTGAGCTGGTCTTGAACTTTGAGCTCTGTGCCCTGAAGTCTTTGCCCTGAAGCATATATAAAATGCAAGTTTGCAAGTGTTTCCTAAGGCTAAACATAATTGGGTGTGGTACCATCTTGGAAATTACCTTGAAGACTGATGGAAACCCTTGCATTTTGAAAAGGCACAAGGTAAGTTCACATTAGGAGAATCACTGGGTCACTGCTGACGCTAGTTCCACACTTTGTCCTCTTACTAACTCCCATTGACGTGGACTCAGGAAACCAAGATTTTATGTTCGTGTTTTTGGGCCACACTCCAGCCTATTTAATTATCTAATGTCTTGGTAATGTCCTCTCAGTGTCCGACTCATCTATTGGCCGTACTTTGGCTGAGACAGAGCAAACTCAGATGTCTGGTGCTCAGTGTAAGGCAAGAAGACCCCATTGTGGCAAAGTAACCTTAACTCTACAGTGTCTTGAAAGATGAGGAGACTGGGATACCAGAACAAGGGAGATAAATTTAAAGTTTGGTGAGCATGATTATTAATGATGAAAAGAGAGGCAACCCATGGTTTGAATCTCTATTTTGTCTCTTACTGCCAGTTAAAACAAGTGTAAGTTAGCTCTTCTTTTTCAGGTTCATTTTTGCAAAAATGGCAGCAGTAATGGTGATAAAGAATTCTTATATCATACAATTGTGTCATCATTAAATGAGATAATCCATAGATAACTCTCTAGTATTGAGTGAGCATTTGTTAACACCATTAACTAAGTAAACTAGTACTTATTGTAATAAATGTTTTCCACATATATTAATTGATATTTAATAAATAAGGACATTCTTATTTAATAATGATTAAACCTTATAGGCAAGTATAACAATAAGAACAATAAATGCTAGCTTTTCTTCTCTAACTTGCTGCAGTTAGAGATTATGTTTTCAAACATTGACTAAAAACAATGGACACTTTTCTGTGTGTGAACAAAGTCAGTACTGTCGACCTCATTAACATTACTTGAACTTATCTTTGAAAGAACAAGATGGAAGCCTGAGGCAGAAGGATTGCCTAAGCCCAGCAGTTTGAGGTTACAGTGGCCATGAGCGTGCCACTGCATTCCAGCTGGGTGACAAGAGTGAGACTCCAACTCAAAAGAAAAAAGAAAAAGAAATAAAGAATAAGAAAAAGGCAAAAAAGTGCTGACATTAGAGGAACACCATGTTCACCAAACATAGATCAGCCCAATACCATCTGCAGGAGGACTCATTGCTTTATGTTTGAAATGTGTGTCTAACTCTTTTCTTGAGTCACATTGACTTTGAATGCATGTCAGAAATTAAGCTTTTATCTCTCTTTCTTCTTGAATGTATGTATCAAGACTTTGCATCTCTCAGGGATACCTACCACCAAACTAATATTTTTGGAAATAGTCTGCATGGGTTTTAAGAACTTAATTGAGACTATGAAACTCGATATGAAGATAAAGATTATATATTTGCACATTTGTGACCTTCTGGAGAAAGGGACTTCTAATCACATCACTAATACAATATGTGGCATATAGCAAGTGCTCAAATAAATGTGTACTGAACTGGCAAGGTAAGCATCCAATGACTGTTTTGATTTTGAACATGGTGATGCAAAGCTTAGAATTAGCACAGAAATCTGAGGAAAATATCCACCTCTATTATCCTTACTGTACTTACTGGTACTTACTATATAATTGAGTCAATGTGTTATTTAAATGGCTTCTCCAGAAAAAAGGTATAAAGGAAAAAGACTTTACTCCTTGTTCCATAGGCAAGCAAAAAATAAACTACTGAGAGAATAAACCAATTGTCCAAGGTCATATGTGGACATTTTGATGGGGTTCTATCTTTTATTTTGTGAGATTTTTAAAACTTAATTTTTAATTAATATCAAAATAAAAAATATTGCAATCCCATTTCTCTGATCAGATGTAACATTCTCATATTATTAAAGAAAAAAAAAGGCAGGACAACTCCTTCCGGTCCCCTCCCATTATGGAAGCTTTTCTGTTCTCTTAGTGAATCCTGCTCTCCAAAAAAAAAATTTAAAAAAGGCAAAATAAATGGAGCCCATGAGATAGAATTACTAACTCATGCCAAACCTGTGCCTCTATTTGATTGACTTAGTTGGTGAGAACTCGCCTTGTGATCGTCTCTCTATAGAAATATCAAAAGACATCAGTTACCAGTTGGTTTGCCTCAGAGAGGCATTTGGGGACTTGGTGGCTATAGTGGATTATTAGAACTCTCATTCTTGATTTTTCTCTAAAGTATTCTAGAATTGTTTTTCATAGATAGTTAAAACTGAAAAGGATTTTTAAAATTCCCTTATCCAGTCTTCTTACTTTACTGATAAATCAATCAAAATCCAAAAAGACTAATCACACTACCAATGGTCTCACAGCTTCTTAGTGAAAGAACAGGAAGGAGACTTCACATTTCTGGCTAAGTGCGCTTTAATATAGCACAATGTCTTCAATAAAACCTACTTAAGTATTACAGACTATCTCTCCATAACTTTGAAGAACGTCCTTAAGAAAAGCAAAGTATTTGGTATTGCCAAAGTATGCCCTTCTTTTTGTTGATTTCCTAACTTTTCTCCCTTAAGTTCAACCCTGTTATTGAGGCAATACTTAAAGCTGGGAACAATTTTCTATAACTAGCAATTTATAAAAATAGAACTAAGCCGGGCTCGGTGGCTCAGCCTGTAATCCTGTGCCGTTGGGAGGCTGAGGTGAGTGGATTACCTGAGCCCGCGGGTTCGAGACCCTCCTGGGAGCAAGACCTCAACTTTACAGTAAATCAAAAAATCAGCCGGGTGTGGTAGCGCATGCCTGTAATTCCAGCTACTCAGAAGGCTGAGGCAGAAGGATCGCGGGAGCCCAGCAGGCGACGCTGCAGTGGCCAGGAGCAGCCACTGCACTCCAGTCTGAGCGACCGAGTGAGACTCCAACTCAAAAAAAAAAAAAAAAATTGAACTGCCGGCTCAGTGGCTCAGCCTGTAATCTCGCACTTTAGGAGTCTGAGGTGAGTAGATTGCCTGAGCCCGTGGGTTCGAGACCCTCCTAGGCAACCTGGCAAGTCCTCATCTCTACAATAAATCAAAAATCAGCCGGGCGTGGTAGCACGCCTTCCAAGTAGTTCCAGCTACTTGGAAGGCTGAAGCGGAAGGATCGCCAGAGCCTAGCAGGTAGAGGCTGCAGTGGCCGGAAGCAGCCATTGCACTCCAGTCTGGGCGACAGAGTGAGACTCCAACTCAAAAAAAAAAAAAAAAAAAAGAACAGAATGGTATCCTCTCACCTCTAGAGGGATTTTATTTTATTTTTTAAAATAGTTTTCCTAAGAAAATAACTAAGCTTGAGGAAGGATAAAGAACACCCATACATACACACACACAGACACACACACGTCCTTACAAAGAAACTAGAATTTGCTAAAACAAAAAAAATAAATAAAGTTAACTGGAAGCATTGAATTTATGAGAAAAAGTTATGTTATAAGTTATATCATACAAAGGTACATAATAAAAAAGATTAAAATTTTACATTATTATAGAATTAATGGGATTGTTATATAGATGAAATAAAATAATAAATACAATAAAATATTCAAAAAGATAATTTATATATATCAGCATAAAATAAAAGACAAAATTTTGTATCTATAGAACATATTTCAGATTATAATATGCTTTTATAAACATTAACTTAACTTTTGAATTTAATTTTTTAAATTTAATTTTTTAAAGGAAACAAAGCAATTATTCTAGAAATAAGGAACTAATTTTATATAATCTAAATTAAACAATCACTTGAATATTTGACTCATGTGACTTATAAAGATAATTAACAATTAAGGGTCAGATCAAGTCATTTCTGATTTAAGAGAAAAAAAATACCTTAGTTGATTACATATTATATTTTCCTCTTACAGATGTCAGATCACCACAGCTTATACACACAAGTGTACATGCACATACATACATGCGTGCATTGATATAGTTTTATATGTCAGGAGGATACAAGAAAATTATTAGATGTCATATCAATTGTAATTTTATTAAATATTGGAGGCAATTAACAAGTTTTATATTTTTTATAGTTTATATTTATTATGGAATTTAAATTGCCTAGTCTTAAAAAACTGTAAAATCAACTTATTTTCCCTGTGTATATTATGTGTATATGCAGTCATTTTTAAATGACAACTGGGATCATACCTTTAAAGAAATAGTTTATAATTCTATAATTTCATAAATTATTCTTCTGAAAACATAACTTTAATAATTTATGTAGCATAAGTTTCTATACAACAGAGTTATTTACAATGGTTCACTTTTTGTTTTGTTTTGTTTTTAGAAAGCAGGATTTATTGAGAGGACAGGAAAGCTCACACAGTGGGAGGGGACCCGAGGGGATTGCTCACAATGTGTCACTGTTTTTAACAGAAAGGAGAGCACTAATTGAGAAAGGATTCTGCTAAACTTGTGTGGAAAGAAGAGTGTATAAGAAGTCAACCAGCGGGAAGAGGTGTTGATATGGGAGTGGAGTGTGGACATGAAAGAATCTGACAGCAGGACAGATGAGAACAAAATGACCCAATTGCTCAAGCATCTGGATCTTGAAAATGACTGAAAACCCTACAGATAGTGAAGCAGTAACTCTGAATCCCAGGGTCAATTGATAATTGTAAATTAGCAATGCCTAAGTTTTACAAATTTTGTTTGCTTAACTACAGTCTTTGATCAGATTCTCTGGCCTTTGTCCTCATTTATTTTGCATAATTTTTTCTTATTTTCTGTCCTTGACAAGTTGCCTAACATACTTGAATCTGTTCTCTCATGCATATGATGAATTTAAAATTTATGAATGCAGATATTTTAATATATAGAATACTTATACATTATGACTAGCTTACTATACAATATTCAATTTAAAAGAAAGTATTTCAACAGCATTTGTATACTGTACTTTATAAATGACCTGATAATTATGATATCAGTAACTGATATGATAATCATTTTAGTTTGTTAGGTAAGCTATATAATTTGACTACTTCTTTATCTTTCTTTGATCCATCTAGAAACCAGAGAGCCATGCTTCATTGTCCATTGCTGGAAGAATAAAACTGTGTCTGATCATTATTCCTTTCTGGAGTCTGTGCTTGAGTGACTAGCACTCAGTAAGTGAAAACCCTCAACCCTGGGCATTTTGCAAAAAGCTTTGCGTGATATGTGAATGACTTTTATGCAGTGAGTAGATGATGCATAAGGAACAGTAATCTATTATAGATTTTCTATTTAACTATCAAGTAAAACAAGTCATTCTAAGTTCTTACACAGGTAGGGAAAGAGCAAATGTGACTTTTTGGAGGACTTTACATCTTGTGTTTCATGCCAATTCTAAACTGCCTGAGAAGGAGCTGGAGACAGGTCTGCACAATAATCCCACATGTAATGTGCTAATAATTAAATCCCTCTGATAATTACGTCATGCATTAGCAGACTCAACCCAGTCCATTACTTGTGATCACTGTCTTGGACAAAACAAAATGGGTACACCAGGGACCGTCAGTGGAGCAGATGCTCCCATGGAAGAGAGCAGCCAAATTCTGTTTACGTAATGTGATCTCGGGAAGGCTAAAGCAAGGGATCTCCTCGCTCTCCCAAGTGAGCACCAAGTTCATAGAGATAATATCCAATCTTTGCCACCTGCCTGGCCTGGTCTCAGTGCCATTCTAACAAAGTGCATGGCAAAGATCAAACGGTTAGTCATGGATAGCATCAACATATTCCAAAGTGATTTCTGGTGACTTTGCTGTTATGAGAGGCAGCAACCATTTGACATGAAACCTCATGAAACAAAATTCTCCATTTAGAAAGACCCAATTTTTTATTTGCTTTTTTGTTGTTGTTGTTGTATTGCTGGATTCAAAAGTGACTCTCTAGTTGATAATTTAAAGATCATTCTGAAATGACAAAAAGTAAATTATTACATAATTGCAATCTTATAAGCATCTACCTTCAAAACAGACTTTTTGTATATGTGTAATATATACATGCACACATATATTCTTGAAGTTTTTAATATTCAAGCATGAAGTTAATAAATACTTTTACTCAGAATTTTTGCAGCCAACATAAGTAACAACAATTTAGTATTTACAGGATATATCCTAAAAGGGAAATATTGTAATGAATAGGAGTCCAAATAACTCCAATTGTCAGTTATACAGAATGTTTTTAGTCAGTGAAATTTTAGAATAAAGAAGACAATAACAAGATACACTTATCAGTTATTCATATTAAAAATCAACAAAAGACAAGCAAATTTTTTTTTTTTTTGAGTTGGAGTCTCGCTCTGTTGCCCAGACTGGAGTGCAGTGGCTGCTCCCGGCCACCGCAGCCTCGACCTGATGGGCTCCGGTGATCCTTCTGCCTCAACCTTCCAAGTAGCCAGAATTACAGGCATGTTCTACGACACCTGGGCTGAATTCACCTTCAGCTGAATTTTTGATTTATTATAGAGATGAGGTCTCGCTGCCCAGGCGGGTGTCAAACCCGTGGGCTCAGGCAATCCACTCACCTCAGCCTCCCAAAGGCGTGGGATTACAGCCTGAGCCACTGAGCCCAGCTCAACAAGAAAATTTTTTAAAAGATAAGCTTATCCCAGGGTTATTAACCTTTTACTTTGATCTACATATTTAATATATCTATTATTATTCTTAAATGAATATCAGAGTTATGTTTCCAAGATTTTTCTAGACAGGGCTGATAGCCAACCAGTATGTTCTTACAAATTCAAACCAACTATTTTGCACTTAAAATACCATGGTCATTCTGACTGATTGGCAAAACTGCTTTGCTAATTTTTAAATATTTTGACTATTATTTCTGCTTCTAAGCTACAATAGACATGCAAAAATTACTCATGTCCATTATAACCTATTAGCTCAGCAAGGGATTAATATTTTAAAAAATATTTCTAAGACAATCATAGAACACCAAAGACTTCCAATCAATGTTGGAAGTCAAAAAATTGTGGGGGAAGGGAGCAAGGGATTGTTGGAAGAGCTTCTTCCCAGTGGACCTTGCCCTTAAATTTCTGGGAAGCCATCTGCTTGTATCTGTAGACCTGCTTGTTAGGATGCTATTACTCTGGTTTGATTTCTGGAGACTAAGCTCATCCCCTTCTGAGTGAAACCAGGAGAATGTACTAATTTTGAGGTCAGACTAGCCTGATATCAAAACCACTTTCTTACTGAATGACCTAGTTAGGGTCACTGAGTTAGGGTTATCTCTGCACTGTGGATTCTTCTACTGTATTACTCAAGATTGAGAAGGATTGTTGCTAAAATAAACAAGCCTCAGAAGCTCGGCAACATTCTATAATACATGTTTATTTTTAGCTCTCATAAAGTCCAAGATAGGCCAGGATTAATACCTCCTGAGCATCCACCCTCCACAAGGTGACTTAGAAATCCAAGCTGCCTTCATCAAACGATACCACTACACATCATGTGAAAATCGTGAACTTGTTCCCAACTGCTTCGGATTGGAAATGGTACTGTTTTTCTCCTAACATTCCATTTGCCGGAACTATTCCAATGGCAGCCAAAAGACTCTAAGAGAAGCTGCGTGGTCCGGCCACCTGTCTAGGAAATATAGTAGAACAAGATAGCAAGAACACTAGTAATCTCCACGCAATATCTCATGGTATAGTAGAAAGGTTTAAAAAAAAAAAAAAGGCAAAAACAAATTTTCCACAGGTGTTGGTATACTAGTTGACAGTAAGTATGTAAGAAGTGATAAATTCTATTATATTGTAGCATTTTATTTTCATTATTATTATCATTATACTTCAAACACACAGGAGGCTCACTTACCGACCCCCTCTGTATGTTGCCCTTGATGACTTCATTGTCTTTCTAGGACCCACTGTGGAAAGCTAGAGCCACATGAAAATAAGATGTTCCTACCCTGACACTTTCCTGTGAGATGTTTGTGCATTTAACAGGTTACCTTTTCCATTGGCTGGCCAGATAAGGCCAAGTGGTGACATAGGTGATACTTTTCTACCTCCCTTATAATTCAAGCCTCTAACATTGGTAGCTTATTTGGTGATCTCTTCTTATTCCAAACCTCCCAGGATATGAAACTCATGAATACCTCCTGGCCCACCCATTCAATCCCATCTCCTTAACATAAATAACACCCAGCCTCATTTTATTAGAAAAAAACAATTATTTTAGATTCAGGGGGTACATGTATTACATGGCCATATTGTGTAGTGGTGGGGATTGAGTCTCAGTTCGCTCATTCCCCAGATAGTGAGCATTGTGCCCTGTAGGTGATTCCTGAGCACACATTATCCTTCCCCTTCCCCCTTATTAGTGTCCCTAATGTCTATCATTTCCATCTTTTGTGACCACTTATCTCCCACGTGTAAGCAAGTGCATGTGGTGTTTGGTTTTCTGTTTCTGAGTCACTTTACTTAAAATAATGAGCTCTAGCTCCAAGGACATGATTTCATTATTTTTATGGCTGTGTCATACTCTATGGTGTACATATACCACATTTTCATTATCCACTGATCAGCTGATGGGCATTTAACTTGATTCCACATCTTTGCAATTGTGAATCATGCTGTAATAAACATGCGGATGCAGGTTTTTAATTTTTTTTAAATATAACAATCTCTGTTTCCAATTAATTATGAGATAAGAGTGCAGAGAAGCAAAGTAGAAAAGACCCTGATGTTACGGTTGTATACTGTGTGACTTTCACCTCTACCTCAATCCCTGCAGGTCTTAAGACCACCATAACCTCTACTCTAAGAGTTTCTTATTGGACTGCTAGCAGACTCAATTATAACTGAAACTAATAGATTGATAACTAACCCTCCCCCCACTCATTGATTAGCACTTTGATGGATTGGTGTTTTACAAAGCAACATGACAGATTGATAAGAGAACAATCTAGCAGCAAACTGACAAATTGTTTCAGGATTCTCAAAAAAGGAAAAGAACAGGAAGGGAAGAGAAGGGAAGTGAAGGGAAGGGAAGGGAAGGGAAGGGAAGGGAAGGGAAGGGAAGGGAAGGGAAGGGAAGGGAAGGGAAGGGAAGGGAAGGGAAAGAAAGGGAAGATACAAAAAGAACAAGAAAAAAACAATGAAGGGAGGAAGCCGCCATATTCTTTCCAGACAGTTAGTATATTTTATTTCTGGTCCTACAAGCAAGCCCAAGTCTTTAGAGCAACTATTTTTTCCTACCTTACCATGGGGTCAAAAGACAGCCCCTATGAATCATTAACAAATCGTGTGTTTTCTAAATATCTCCTTTTAAACACTATATGTCTATATTTAGGATTCATTTACTTGATTGACCATTCTTACCATTCAGCGAGACTCTGAGTATTGGGCTTCAGTCTCTGGAATCTAGTGGGTAGAATCATCTGCTGGTGTAAGCCACTATGGTTTTTCCAGAACAATGCAAAAGATGAAAGTTCTCACTTCACCTTTGAAGTGAGAACAGCCAGTGTTTTTAAGGTGAAATGAGAACAAACAATGCTATTTTAACATGCTGTGTATCTGTGTGTATCAGCCTAACACTAGTTTTCTGGGGTATTTTGTTTTTTTATTTTTTGTTTTAACCACTAGGTATGTGCTGGCCACTGCACTAAACACTTCATTTGCATCATCTAATTTACTTCACAACACACACGACATAAACATTAATTTATCTCCACTATACAGCTAATGAGATAGGCAATATGAGTATTTCGTGATCTTATCAAAGTCACACAGACACAGAACTCAAAGTTTCTACCCTATATGCTCCCAGTATTGCTATAGTTCAGACACCAAATCCTTGGCTTGTGAGTCAGTTCTCAGTTCATTGTAGGATACATGCAAGGAACAAAATGCTCTTTCCTTCTTTCTATAAAGAATGTGGGTGGCATAACAGGAGAGGGCTGTCTGAAGGAGGGATGAGGGTACCCAAGACAGAGCCAGTGACTGGTCAGAGCTTCCGAGGTGGAGGACCCTAGACAGGTCTTGGACATGATTAAGAACTCTTTCCATCTCTTTAAAAACCTTGACACAGATGAGATCCTACATTTTCTTTTGGTTGTTGCTATTTGAATATTACAAAATTATGTCAGAATTTGTCTCAGATGAGAATTTCAGTGTCTATTCATATTTACCAATTTCTTAACACCATTCAGAGACACTCTCTCACTGCTTACAAGATAAAGTTTTAACTCTTCACACTCCAGGAGCTTTATAGCCCAGGCAAAACCATGGCATTTCAGTTCTCATCTTCTCCCTCTTTCCTGTCCACACTAGAAACCCATTTAACACAAAAATAACTGTGCTGTGTAACAAGACACCAAACTTCATACATCCAAGTCTTTAATGAAGCTGTTCCTTATTTACTGGCAAAATGCTTACGCTTCTCAAAACTTAGTTCAAACACCAGATTCCCTGAAAACAATCTCTCCCTGCACCAGGCAGTATTCACCTCTCACCTCTGGCTTTGTTGTTTAGTTTTCAGCCATAGTACTGACCGCACTACAGTGGTCACTGCATCTAGTGTCCTTACTCTTGTCTAGAATGCAGTATTCCCAAGCTATTATTTGACTTTTTGGACCCTCAGTGGCTAACTCAAAGGTAGTGGCTGGTATCTACACTTTCTATGAATGTTTACTAAAGAGGGAAGTAAACAGACAGACAAAACCTGGGCTGAAGAACTGATTGAATTCTAGTCATAGTAAGTAGACTGAATGATTCCTCTTAGGTTAACTGGTTTATTCAAGCATTCTTCTTGATTCTGATTGGCTTTGGAAAAATAATTGGGCTGCTTTTAGAGGTTTAGTGATGTAAAAATGACAAAAAGTATTGTAGTAATGATCCCCTCTCAGATCAAGGAGTATACTCATTAAATAGGATAAAATTCCCTTCCATGCCACTCTTCTTCTTGGTGTTAGACAAAAGCAGGGTCTTACACATGGGACACTCCCACTTGTGCTCTTCAAAGTGAAACAGTTTTCAGCAATTGAGTCTGTAAGGTTTCAGGTGATGCTAATCAACTTCACATGAAAACTTTGTAGTTGTCCCTCCTACATTTGGTCACCCAAATTTAGAGGGCCAGGAGAGCCTGTCTCCACACCCACTTTCTTTAGTTAGTTCTAAAGCCTATTCCATGAGTGCTAAGACAACATATCATGATCTTACATGAAGTTTGAGTGTGAAGGAGAATGGAGCATGCCTGACTATCTGGTGATTATTCCAGAGGAGAAGATGTAAACCAAGATTAGAGGAAGAAATAGAAGCTGAGAGAAACTGTGAACCAGGACGGTCCAAAAGAAGCCACTCATTGCCTTCACAGGTCTGTGAAAACTGAGACATGAAAAACCTCATGTCTACTAAGGCCATAACCTACTAGCTGGACCTGGTAATTAATAGTGCTTGGACTAGGGACGATAACAGCCACAGTCTTCGGGGAGAGGCTGGCTGGTTGGAGCACATTTTCCCCCATCTGCTGTCTAGCACTAGCTCTGAGTGAATTAATGGGGGAGATTGATGAGACATACAAATGACTGCCAGTATTTTTAATATGACAAGAAGGCATATGGGTAAGGACACAGAGGATATTCCCGTACTCATTTAGTTATAAAAAAAAAAAAGCCTATAAAATCTACTCCAAAAATTCTGAGTTTGCATACTATTAAGTAACATTTCAAATCAAGAAAACAATTACTATAGTCATAAGTTTAAGTCATTTGGCAAATTTGGGAAAAGGAAAATACCATAACAGGAATGATTTTTGGAAACTGGTACATGCTCTTTTCTCAGAAATGGTAGCTACCCACAAAACTGCATAGACAAAAATGCTATGACTGACGCATTTTTCTTCTGCACTATCTCCTCCCCTACTATCTTTCATGGGACCAGTTCCTCAAAAACTCAGATCCTCAAGATCTCAGATTGTGTCAATTCCTTAAATGAAAAATCACTAATTCTAAAACAGTTAGACTTGGTCTCTGTATTTGCCATGTAAAAATGACTCCTCATTAAGGAAATTGCTTTTAAGTGCCTGCTTTTGATAGTTACATGTAAACTCCAAGAGCACAAGGCCTAAGACTTACCTTTTACCCCTGCTATGATCTGAACATTGGTGTCTTGCCCAATTTTTATATTAGAACTTCGTCCCCAATGTGATGGTCATAAGAGATTGAGACTTTAGGAGGTAATTAGGTCATAAGGGAACTGCCTTCAGGAATGAGATTAGTGCCCTTATAAAACATGTTTCCCTCAATGAGGACACATAGAAGGCACCATCTGTGAGAAACGGGCCCTGATAAGACATCGTTCTGCTGACTTTGGTCTTGGACTTACAGTCTTCAGCATTGTAAGCAAAAATATTCAGTTGTTTCAAGTCACCCAATGTATAGTATTTTGTAATAGTAGCCAAAAACGACTGGGACAATCCCACATTTCCAGTGTGTAGCAAATTGCCTTGATAAATATTTGCTGAATTTTGGTTAGGTCTGCCCTCGATCACCTTTGTCTGAGACAAAACTGATTCCCAGGTGTCTTATCTTACCCTCTCATTCCAATACATTTTTCATATTAAAGCTGTTGTGTTCCTTTTAAAACAACCAAAAAAATATAATAATATTATTGATTTCCACAAGTGTTTCTGATAATTTTTTGAAATGTAATAAAACACCCCAAAACTTAGAGGCCAAGACAAGAGTAGTTTGGGCAGGACTTAATTTATCACACTTAGGATTCACTCCCATGTTTATTTTCTAATTCTGTCAGTGTAAACTGGAAAATTCTTGCAGTGCTTTTGGTATATAGTTCTTTTGTTTATTCATAATGCTGTGTTTCTGTTTCTCTGGGAAATGCTTAAATTCAAATCTGGTTATAGAATGGAACTATATTTCCTTAAGTATATGCCAAGGTGCTCCAGGACACAAAATACAGTCACAAAGGTGCCACAATATGCTTTTTTAAATTTAATTTTAATTTAAAAATATGGGGTGCAATTCAGGCTTAGGTATACAAATGTTCATTAAGCAGATACCCTTGTTGATAAGGTGTATCCCTCCCTCACCTGTCAGTTTCCTTCAACTGCCAATCCCACCCCACCACTCCTGGCAGTTTCCCACTACTGCCAATCCCTTTCTTGTAGTATTATGATAATTGTTCAAGATCTGCTTATACGTGAGAACATATGGTATTCTGTTCTTTGTTTCTGTGATAGATCACTGAGTATGATAGACTCTAAATCCATCCAAGTTGCTGCAAAGTCCATATGTTTGTCTTCCTTTATGGCTGCATAATATTCCATTGGGTATATGTACCACATTTTTTTATTCAATCCAGCTTCAATGCGTAGCATGGTTGGTTCCATATTTTTGCTTTTGTGAATACAGCTGCAATAAACATGCATGTGCAAGTATCTTTAGCAAAAGAAATAAAGCAGGAAATATCACACTTCCAGACTTCAAACTTTATTTTTATTTTTTATTTTTTGAGTTGAAGGCTCACTCTGTCACCCAGACTGGAGTGCAGTGGCCATTCCCGGCCACCACAGCCTCAACCTGCTGGGCTCCAGCAATCCTTCTGCCTCAGTCTTCCAAGTAGCTGGAACTACAGGTGTGCGCTACCATTCCCAGCTAATTTTTGATTTATTGTAGAGACGAGGTCTCGCCAAGTTGCCCAGGAGGGTCTTGAACCCATGGGCTCAGGCAATCCACTCACCTCGGCCTCCCAAAGGTATGGAATTACAGGCTGAGCCATGGAGCCTGGCTGCATATAAGACTATGGTAATCAAAACAGCCTGGGGAGTTCCAGTACGATGGCAACAGCATAGGCAGGATGCTGAGATTCTCCAAAGTTGAGGTCCCAAAAAGACTCTTACTTTCCTTCCCCCACCCCCATGCCCACAGCCAGTCGCACAGGTCCGAGGTCTGGAGACCCTTGGACCCACACAAGGTTGGCTATTGAGGCCTTTCAGCTGCTACAGCTCCACTATAGGTGGCCCTGGACCCCAGCCATGTGGAGATCCAAGCTCCCTTCCCCAGCTACAACGTCTCACCTGGCAGCCCTTGGATACTGCCTTGTGGAGATCTGGGTTCCCTTGCTGACTACACTGATCTGTCCGGCACTCAGCCACTGCCAGCTCTCTCCCTGATGGGGGCCCAATCCAGCGGGCCTGGTGCTTGCTTCTCAGAGTTCCAGCTCCCGGTCCTGGGTTCTGGGTCCCCACCCAGCCCTATTTCAAGCCTCCATCACCCAGGAAGGTTCTAGGCACCTGCCTCTCAGAGAAACTGGCTCCATTCCTGGCTAAAGTGCCCTGCGAGGAGCCCAAAGACACTGTGACCGCTCACCACCCACCCTTTGGAGCTCTGGTCCCGCTCTGGCTGAGGCACCCAGCATGGGACACTGTGGTTGTGTAAGGGAATGGTATATCTTCAGGAGGTGCTGACCAGCCACTCTCAGCTCTCAGTTCCAGAAGAGGGAATTACCAACTCCCTACTCCAACCCAGGCCGCTGGTGGCACACCACATCCAATGCCCAGTTGTGTCCCTGATCCCACAGCCCGTCATAGTGGATCACCCACAGACCTGAGCGAGTGGAGAGAAAGAATGGGTGGAGAGAAAGGATCCTTGAAAGAGGAGTTGCCCACCTCGGATATTTTCCAGGCAGAGATTTGCATTGCTCCACCCATATACAAATAGCCTCCACCTTGGTTTCTAAGGTAACATTGCTAAACAGGAGACAAAAGGCCCCCACCCATGCTTAATCGGATACAGGCAACTCAAGCCTGACACAGACCTCTCAGGCAGCAAGCCAAGGGAACCAACCCAAACTTGGAGTACATCTATCTGCCTGAAATGAAAGCAAAGGGAAGAGGCTAGAGATCAGAGCTGAAGAGACTTTAGACACTCAGGAAAGATTCCAGAGCTAGTCTGGTTTCTTATTTTGATTTCTGATTTTATTGTTTTGACTGTTTGTTTTGCTCATCTTTGTTTGCTTTTTTATTTAGACTGCCTGTTTGTGTTGGGGAAAAATTCATCAAAAGGCATGATTTTATTGAACTGTCTTTATGTGATTACCGGTATGCTTTAGGGAATTTTGTTTATGTGTCTGTTTTTCACTCTTTTCTGGCCTTGTGTCTCTTTTTCATGCATTAGTTGGGATGTATGTCTGTTTTCCCTCTCATTCTTCTCTCTTTCTAATTTCCTCCTGACCCCATATCTTCCATTATTTTCCTTTTTTGTACTTCATTTGTTCCAGGGAGCAAACCTAGTCCCTGCTGGACGGACAGATTGTAAGGCAGTGGGAAACAGGTTCCAGTGTGCCCATATACATGTTGGTAGATACTGGGATCTGCAGATAGGTACTGAATCACAGCTTCCCCCTCAATTAAACCTCAAAACTGCAAAAAGTACAGCCCCCAACCCACAGTCCAGCCTCAAAAGTGAACAAAGCCAGAGGACCCTCATAAAGAAGAACAGGATATTGAACAAAAGAAGTAAAAGCAACCCCACCTTCCTTGAAAAACAGAATTAAAGAAGGGGAGGGAAAGGGGGAGAGAGAGAAAAGTCTACACAAATGAAGAAAAATCAAAAGAAGAACATGAGTCTCTCCCAGACCCCTGGGAGGGCAGAAACTGAGAAAACTGACTTTGGAATGCAAACAATGAAGAGCCCCCAGAAAGACTGGTCTCAAACTACAAACCCAGATATCAAGACATTAATGGAGAGATTTTAAAAAATTGAGGTGAGACAAGAGGAAAGCAGAAAGGAGTTGATAACTGAGATAACAGTAGTAAAGAATACTGTGAATGAAATAAATAGCAAACTGATAAGCATGGAAAGCAGAATTAGCCAAGCAGAAGAAAGAATCTCAGAACTTGACAACCAAAATGTAGAACTAACCCAAACTGTCAAAAACATAGAAAAGAAGTTTTAAAAGAGAACAAAACATTCAAGAGATGAGTGATTACTTCAAGAGACCAAACCTAAGACCAATTGGACTTTCTGAAAAAGAAAGAGAAAAAGAGGTCATCCTAGAACAAACATTTCATGAGATTATTGAAGAAAACTTCCCTCATCTCAACAGAGATGTGAAAATTCAAACACAAGTGATTCAGAGAACCACTGCGAGAAAACAAATGAGAAGACAAACCCCCAGGCACATAATAATTCACCTAAACAAAGTAGGTGTAAAAGAAAAAATTATAAAGGCAGCAAAAGAAGAAGGCCAGATCACCTACCATGGAAGATCAATTAGAATAGCAGCAGATTTATCTACAGAAACCCTGCAGGCTAGAAGAGCTTGGAGCCCTATCTTCAAAGTTCTAAAAGATAAACAATTTCAACCAAGAATAGCCTATGCAGCCAAGTTCAGCTTCATCAGTAAGGGAGAATTGAAATCCTTCCCGGACATCCAATCCCTAAGAACTTATGCTGTCACCAGACCACCTCTACAAGAAACATTTAAGAAAATGCTGAACACAGAAGAAAAGGAAAAAAGAACAACATTCTTCACAAGAGTACAGGAAAAAGAGTAAAACACACACAAACCAACCCCAAAATCAAAAGAAAGACAAAAAACTAAATGGAAAAACAACAACTCTATAAGAACCTTATGATAGGGATCAACTCTCACATTTCAATAATTAGCCTGAATGTGATTGGACTAAATGCACCACTAAAAAGATGTAGAATGGCAAAATGGATAAAATATCACCAGGCAACAATATATTGCCTTCAAGAGAACCCTCTCAATAGAAAGGACACTCACAGACTCAAAGTAAGAGGATGGGAAACAAATTTTCAGGCGAATGGAACACAAAAGAAAGGAGGAGTAGCTATCCTAATTTCAGACAAAATACCATTTAAGCTATCAAAAATTTTTTAAAAAGATACAAAAGACCACCTCATAATGATAAAAGATTCACCCCATCAACAAGAAATATCTATCCTAAACATATATGCACCCAATATAGGAATGCCAACTTTCATAAAGCAGCTTCTAGGAAAACTCAAAAAAGATATTGACTTTAACACTATCATAGCTGGGGACTTTAATATGCCACTCACAACCCTAGACAGATCATCAGGATAAAAAATCAGCAATGAGATCTGGAACCTCAATGAGACTCTTGACCAAATGGACTTAATTGATACCTACAGAACACTCCACCCAACAACCACAGAATATACATTATGCTCATCACTGCATGGAATGTACTCTAAGATCGACCACATACTTGGCTATAAATCAAGCACAAATAAATTTCAAAAGATCAATATTTTGTCATGCACCTTCTCAGACCACAGTGCAATAAAAATAAACATTGACACCAACAAGATTCCCCCCAAACCCACAAAGACATAGATACTAAACAGCATGATGCTAAACAACTCCTGGGTCAATGATAAAATCAAAACAGAGATTAAAAGATACCTGGAAACAAATGAAAATGAAGAAACATCTTATCAAAATCTCTGGGATGCATGAAACCTGTAGTAAGAGGGAAATTAATATTTCTACAAACACACATGAAGAAAATGGAAGGATCACAAATTAACAGCCTAGCAAATCACCTTAGGAAGTTGGAAAAACAAGACCATCAAAACCCTAACTTCATCAGGAGAATCCAGATCACCAAAATAAAAGCCCAAATCTGGGACATAGAAGATAAAAAGATAATACAAAAAATCAATGAAACAAAAAGCTGGTTCTTTGAAAGGATAAACAAGATTGATAGTCCCCTAGCTCGACTGACCGACAAAAAAAGAGAAAAAGCCCAAATGAGTACAATCGGAAACTCAAAATATGAAGTCACATCTGACCCTAAAGAAATACAATAGATCATTAGAGATTACTATGTACACTTGTATGGAAACAAACTTGAAAGCCTTAAGGAAATGGAAGACTTTCTGATATCACACAGCCTGGCAAGAAGAAATCGAGACCCTAAATAGACCGATAACAATCAAGGAAATTGACTATGTAATAAGTAAACTACCTACAAAAAAAAGCCCTGGACCAGATGGTTTTCCAGCAGAATTCTATAAAACATTTAAGGAGGAGCTGATACCAATCCTACTGAAAGTATTCCAGGTGATTGAGAAAGATGGAACCCTCCCCAAATCATTTTATGAAGCTAACTTCACATTGATACCAAAGCCAGGTAAAGACCCAACAAAGAGGGAGAACTACAGACCAATATCTTTGATGAACATAGATGCCAAAATTCTCAGCAAGATCCTAGCTAACCAGATTCAAAAACACATCTCAAAAATCATCCATCATGACCAAGTAGGCTTCATCCCTGGGACGCAAGGCTGGTTCAACATTTGCAAGACAATAAATGTAATTAAATACATCAACAGACGTCAGAACAAAAACCACATGATTACATCATGAGATGCAGAAAAAGCTTTTCATAAAATCCAGCACTCCTTCCTGATAAAAAAAACCTCAAACATCTAGGCATATGGAACATACCTCAAAATAGTAAAAGCCATCTATGACAAACCCACATCTAGCATAATCCTAAACAGACAAAAATTGGAACCATTTCCCCTGAAAACTGGAACAGGTCAAGGATGCCTACTCTCTCCCTCCTTTTCAATATAGTATTGGAAGTCCTGGCTAGAGCAATCAGAAAAGAGAAGACAATCAGGGTTTCCAAACAGGAAAAGAGGAAGTCAAGCTATCTCTCTTTGCAGATGACATGATTGTGTACCTTGAAAATCCAAGAGAATCTGTCAAAAGCCTTCTTGCACTGATAAAGGACTTTGGCAAAGTCTCAGTGTATAAAATAAATGTGCAAAAGACAATCACATTTCTTTACACCAATAATAAACAAACAAAAACCCAAACAAAAAGCACAATCCCATTCACAATAGCCACAAAAAAATGAAATACCTTGGCATCTTCCTAACCAGATACAGGAAAGACCTTTACAATGAAAACTATAAGACACTGTTCAAAGTAATCAAAGATGAAACAAACAAGTGGAAAAATATCCCATGCTCATGGATTAGAAGAATCAACATTGTGAAGATGTCCATCTTACCTAAGACAATCTACAGATTTAATGCAATACCCATCAAATTACCAGCAACATTCTTCTCAGAGCTAGAAAAAGCAATACAGGAATTCATATGGAAACACAAACAAACAAGAATAGCCAGAACAATCTTCAGCAAAACAAAAACAAAAACAAAAAAAACAAAGCAGAAGTTATCACATTAGCAGACTTCAAACTTTACTACAAAGCTATAATAATCAAAACAGGTTGGTATTGGTACAGGAACAGGAATATAGACCAATGGAATAGAATTGAGATTCCAGAAACAAATCTCCAATTTCTCAACCAACTCATCTTCGACAAAGCCTCCACCACCTACCACTGGGGAGAGGAGAACCTATTCAGTAAATGGTGCTGAGAAAACTGGCTGACCACATGCAGAAGATTCAGACAAGACCCCTATCTATCCCCATACAAAAATTAACTCTAAATGGATCAGAGATCTAAATGTAAAACCTCAAACCATGAGAACATTAGAAAATGCAGGACACACCCTATGGAAATTGGAACTGGCATCCAATTCCTGATTAAAACCCAAAACACACAGGACATAAGAGATAAGATAGACAAGAGGGACCTCATTAAACTGACAAGCTTCTGCAAAACTAAAGAAACCATCAAGAGAGCAGGGAGACAGCCCACAGACTGGGAAAAAGTATTTGCCGACTCCATGTCTGACAAAGGCCTAACATCTTGGATCTACAAGGATCTCAAATGTGCTGAAAAGAAAACAACCAACAACCCCATTACAAAGTGGGCAAAAGATATGAACAGATACTTCTCAAAAGAAGACATCTGAGCAGCCAACAGACTCATGAAGAAATGTTCAACCTCACTAATCATCAAGGAAATGCAAATTAAAACTACACTGAGATATCACCTAACTCCAGTCATAATGGCCATTATCAATAACAAAAAATAACAGATGCTAGAGAGGATATGGTGAAAAGGGAACACTTCTACACTGTTAGTGGAAGTGCAAACTAGTGCAACCTCTGTGGAAAGCAGTGTGGTGATTCCTAAAAGCTCTAAATATCAACCTCCCATATGACCCCACAGTTACCTTACTGGGAATATACACTGAAGAACTCAAATCACTCTATAAAAAAGCTACCTGCACATGTATGTTCATCGCAGCATTGTTCACAGTAGCAAGAACCTGGAACCAACCATGCTGTCCATCAAAAGATGACTGGATTTTTAAAATGTGGTACGCCGGGCTCGGCAGCTCAGCCTGTAATCCCGCGCCTTGGGAGGCTGAGGTGAGTGGATTGCCTGAGCCTGTGGGTTTGAAACCTGTCTGGGCAACTTGGCCTAACCTCATCTCTACAATAAATCAAAAAATTAGCCGGGCGTGGTAGCGTGTGCCTGTAATTCCAGCTACTTGGAAGGCTGAGGCAGAAGGATCTCTGGAACCCAGCAGGTCGAGGCTGCAGTGGCCAGGAGTGGCCACTGTACTACAGTCGGGGTGACAGAGTGAGCCTCCAACTCAAAAAAAAAAAAAAGTGGTACATATACATGATGGAATGCTATGCAGCCATAAAAAAGAACAAAATCATGAACTTCACAGCAACCTGGATGGAACTAGAGTTTATAATACTGAGTGATCTCTCACAGTAACAAAGATCTGAGTAGCACATGTTTTCACTCATATAGTGGACCTTGAACATCTATCATAACACAATAAGAAAAGGATTGACAGTTGCTGGAAAATATGGAGGGGGACAGGAAGGGGAAGGGAAATGGGATTAACGGTTGTCAATATCTGTCTGGGGACGGGGGGACACCCCTTATCAACAAGGGTGCCTGAACAATGCATATTTGTACACCTAACCCTTAACTGTACCCCACAATTTTAAAATAAAAAATATGTTTAAAAAAAAAAGCCTGGTATTGGTACAACAACAGGCATATAGACCAGTGGATCAGGATAGAAAGTCCAGAAGCAAAGCCTCAATTTCTCAACCAATTCATCTTTGACAATTTCCAACAACCCCAACCACTGGGAAGAGGAAAACCTATTCAGTAAATGGTGCTGGAAAAACTGGCTGATCACATGCAGAAGATTGAAACAGGACCCCTACCTATCACCATACACAAAAACTAACTATAAATGGATCAAATACCTAAAGGTAAAACCCTCAAACTATAAGAATCTTAGAAAATGTAGGAGACGCCCTTATGGAAATTGGAACTGGGAACCAATCCCTGATCAAAATCCTGTGTCCATACCATAAGATAGACAAGTGGGACCGCATCAAACTGACAAGCTTCTGCAAAGCAAAAGAAACCATCAAGAAAGAAAGGAGACAGCCCACAGAATGGGAAAAAAATATTTGCCAACTGTATATCTGTCAAAGGTCTAACAGCTAGCATCTACAAGGAACTCAAACACACCAAAAAGAAAAAAACAGCCCCATTAAAGAGTGGGCAAAAGACACGAATAGACACTTCTCAAAAGAAGACATACAGTACACAGGCAGCCAACAGACACATGAAAAAGTGTTCAGTCTCACTAATCATCAGAGAAATGCAAATCAAACCACTAACTCCAGTAAGAATGGCCATCATTAATTAAACAACAACAGATGCTAGCAAGGATGTGGAGAAAAAGGAACGTTTCTATACTGCTGGTGGGAATGCAAACTAGTGCAACCTCTATGGAAGACAGTGTGATGATTTCTGAAAGAACTAGAAATTGACTTTCCATATGACCCAGCAATCCCCCTACTAGGAATATACCCAGAGGAACTCAAATCATTCTATAGAAAAGATACCTGCTTTAAGGAAAAATTCAGGCAAGCAACTTCTGTCAGACACTGTTAACCACTTGCTTAATATATGTTATAGTTTCAACATTAGATTATGCTGCAATATTTTCAGTAAGGTCGTATCTTTTTAAATGGAGATTTCAGGCATGCACATAGCATAAGCATGTATTATGATTACTTATGAATGAAGTAAAACCTTGTTTTTTTTTTTTACAGTTTATGTGTAGTATTTTTCAAGTCATTACAAAATTGACATAAATAAACAAACAGATAAGTATTAAGTGGTAAAGTTTTTAATGGACAGAAATGTTGGGTATTTTATTTGGTTTCAGGCACTGTAGAACATTAGAAATGCTAAGGTATCCACAAACTGAAGAAAATTGAAAATTTCTGGACCAGAAGCAAGAGGATTTGGTGAGGGAGTCCTAAGAATGTTCACAAGTCTCTCCTAAGGTAACTACCTTGGGAAACCCTATTTAGCCTCTTAAGCCGGGGGCAGGCTAATGTCTTTAGACAGCAGAAAAGGTTGTTTCTGTGGCCAGAAGATGCCCAGCAGAATTCAGAAGTCAAGGGTGTCAGCCTCACGGGAACTCGCCCTTGTGTTCCCATCTTCTGTTGGATTCCATGTGCATTGATAATTCATTGTGCATGGTGATCTAGCCACACCCCCTCCCAATTATACTTCAGATTTGTTTTTCAGAACTCTCGGTTCTGTGACTAGAGGAGATCAGAATGCTTTCAGGGCAGTCGTAGTTTCCTGGTTCATTTTAGACCTATCATTGAGAATTTACATCCATGAGTTTAACATTTTTTTTCCTCCAAGATCCCTAGGATGGTTGCAAGCAACCAATCAATTCCATTATACTCCATAGTATAACTAAGATTTACAATGTTGGGCTTGCCTTCCACGGGTATGTGTTGACAGTTACTCACATCTGATAAAGTTACTGCATGGTGTGGGCTGAGAGTGTCTCCTTTATCCATGCCCCATGGTCACTGAGGCTCTTTCAGCTCATCAGAGTGAGCCCAGAAACTATTTAAGATTCTCATCCTTAACACTGTGTTGCCCTAGAACTACTTTTAGTATCAACAACCATATTAATGGAAGTAGATTAGAATTATAAAATACTGTGGATTAAAGAAATTAGACCGTATAAAATTGTGGGAGAAAATGATAAGTAAAGTTCTGGGAAAGGGGATTTTAAAAAATCAAGCTCTAGAGAATGTGAATGAGTTGGAGCTTGTGGGGAAGCTAGGAACTAGACTTGACCAAATGCTAGAAGAGAACGCTAAAGGGAACAGGGATTTGTTGGCTGTTGCCAGCTCTCACCAGCCTGTGTGAGTGTACAACAAAGCTCCTGGTGATTAGCCTGAATTGTTACAGGGCCACTGGCCGAGAAGAAGAGGGTATGCTGAACAAAAAAAAAGAGTGAAAACACATCTGACTAGCACTGTTGTGTCACTCTCTTCCATTGTGCATCACTTCCATCTTGCTCTGCACAATTTGGTTGTCTAATTAAAAAACCATAAGCCAGAAATATAGAGAGAAGGGGATTCCAGGAAACATAGTTTTCAGCATAGCCAATTTGACAATAGAACCATTAACTCACAAACAAATCTATGTATTATCTGTTATTTTCTAACTTCTTAGTTGGCATCTTCCACCATTTCTCTTTATTACTCTATTCAATTATACAAAGTTTTGAAAAAGAATCCGATTTCTCAGTTTCCTATGGACTTTCTTTTCTCTCCACCCCAGCTGCTATACATTGCTTTCAGAACTCATAGACCTTAGCATCAATAACTTTTCCCCAAAAAACTTTCCTAGCTCTCCAAGTCAACATTAAGCACTTCTCCGTTGAGATTTGTAGCACTACATTATTTCATATCACATTATCTCTACTATATTGTAATTTTCTATATCTTTGTTTTCCTAGTTCAACACAAACTCCTTAAAACTAAAGATTCTAGTTTACATAGCATAAGGATCTAGTGTAAATCTTGGCCTATCGTGAGTTCTGAATAATTATTAGTATTTTTGATTGAATGGGAAAAAAAAGAGGGAGGCAGGGGTTAATGAAAGATGACAGGAAGAGAAAAAGAAAAGGAAGAAAGGAGGAGGGAAAGAATGAAAGATGACTTTTGTAATCAACTGTTTTTCATATTCTTTTCAGGTGCTTATTCTTTATAGTCCCTTGAATCCTCAGGGTCCTTCCTTAGGCATGCTTTTTGTTCTACCCTTGGCACTAACTATATGTGTCACTACGGTGGTTACTTCTTCAGCTGGATCCAATCTTTTGACCCTATAATTATTTTTAAAATTCTGAAGTTTAGCTGTTGAAAACGTTAAGTCATGTCTTTGGATACAAAGGAGCCTGGGTGCGATTTCCTCTCAAATCGTAAAGTCAGCTTGAAGATCAATGGAAGGACTGCAAACAGATGCAGCGTGGCTCCATTCCTTCTTAGTTATGTAACCTTGAATAAGTCAGTATCTCTGAACTTTTATTTGTTGCATGCTGTAATAACAAAAACTCCCACTTACCGAGTTTCTGGAATGCTTAATGCACATTATCTCACTTAGTCTTTCAATAGCCATGTTAGGTAAATATTATTGTCACCATTGCATAGTCTCAAAAATGTTACATAGCTACTTAAGATCACACATCAAAGCAGAAGCAGTTCAGATTTTACCAAAATAATCTTATTTCAAAGTCCATGCTATAAGGCACTATACTAAGCAATTTATTATTCAAAGGGGATGATACATAATAGCCCTTCTCATGACACAGGACCAAACCAACTAATATAGGTACATGATATTTGTAAACCACTAACTATAAGCTGTAAAGTGTTACAAATGCAAAGTATTATTGGAGTAGAGTTTTGCCTTCTCAGGTTGTTGCTGCATAGAATAAACATTCGCCAGTTTCTCAGTCTTGTAGAATTTTTTATGTTTGTTTTGATTTTATTATTTTTGTGTTTTCTTTTTTACTGTCAGATGGTCAGCTATATTTGCTTGTTGTTCTCAGTTTTTTTTTATTTCGAGGTACCCTTGTTGCAACTTGCTGAACTTCATCTTCTGTGGGTGGAAAACCAGATAGCCAAAAGAAGTACTCAGTACATTACTTAAATCTAGAAAATATGAATTATGAAATATACTTTATACACATTTGTAAAATCTATTACACTACATAAAACACTCCATCACCTCTTTTAAAAAAAAAATCTATGTTCAGTTTTTCACCTGTTGTCTCAAGAGTTGAGTCAAAGGACCAATTGTTTTTTAATAAGTAACATATATTCATACAATAAAATGAATGTCCTATTGGTCAGAGGATATTCATGCAAATCTTAACATTAAAGATACTCTTAACTACGGACAATTTAAAGCAACCAACATTGTGTAAATTAGAACCAATATCTTGACTTTGTTCTAAAAACAATAAACAATAAAAAATTTCAGAAGGTGACACTTTTCCACTGTAACATGACAAACTAAAAATATAGATTATAAAGATTTATTTTAAAAAGATAATTTCATGAAATCACTGCATAAACCTAAAAAAAATAAGAACCCTCAAATTTATTTCTGCTACTTCAATTTTATGCCCACTTTTAATTTGGGGAATCAAATTGCATATAGGGAGAATTATACAAGAATTTACTAAATGTAGCCATAATTTTCCTTCATTTTTGATAGTACAGTTGGCTTGCATAGTCCACAATTAGTTCAGTGTCCAATTGCCTACGCAATTAATAGCAAATATAAAATGTTACTAGGTAGAGAGAGATCCTGGCAAATGCGTTTCTGATGCCTGCCAACGTCAATGGTTGATGGATGAGTACCGACAGATTTGGTTTGAAGAATAGAGCTGGCTCTGGATATTGGCAGAAATGAATATTATAAATATTGTATTTGAGCATAGAATGTAAGAAAGACATTGGCAATAAAAAAGCGCAATTAAGAGATTTAAATGTAGATGTTCCAGGATCCATTAGGGCATCCGTTAGGGCATTTTAGCCAGTGAAGGAATGATTAGCAGAGGAATCAAGCAAAACAAATGTGAAAAATGTTCTTCTAATAAGGTGTTTCTGCAACTCCAAAGTGTTGGGAAACAACTAATAAAAGCATTTAAGCATTTTGGCATTTGGACTACCAGTTGGAAGAGAATTAGCTTTCTTAGTTTTCAGCACCTTCCATTGTACGCTGCAGGGTACCAAGGAGACTTCCACAACAAAGGCAAGATGTGTGACACGCAGCAGACCAGATTATATATCACCATTTGAACAATCCTGAGGGTTTGAAGTTTCCCACCAAGAGTGGTTGTTTATTTGCAATACCTCCAGAGTTTCTACCTGTGTGTAGAAAGAAGAGGAATGCAGATTACAAATATCTATCACGTTCCAAGGGAGTGGGCTGCATTTTGAACTGCATTTTGGCAATAACTTAAACAATGCATTTGCATTCAAGAATGTGAAGACAGGCTCAGGATTTTTGGAGGTTGCTGACCTATGATTTGGTAATGCCATAATGAAGTAAAAATTGCATTTTATTAAATAGCAGCAGTTTAAATCTTTCTTCAAACTTGAGGTCTATGGGGGGAAAAGCAAAACAAAACAAGGTAAAACTGTACAATTTGCCATTTCATTCTCTCTGTGAGCAGTTTTCTCTTCTCAGTACAGTTGACACTTATGGTGTCCAGAATTAACATAATGATAGGGATTGCAAATGCTCCACAAGGAGCAAAGTAGTGGGTCATATGCTGAATCTGTGTGCACAATTTAGAGATTCAGTAGTTAAGGTCAAAGATAGGTATGTGAAAGAGTTATAGAGATTGCATACTCCACAAGGAACAAAGTAGTGGGTCATATTCTGGATCTATTTGCACGATTTAAAGATTCAGTAGTTAAGGCCAAACATACATATGTAAAAGTTCATCTCTCACTCCCTCTCTCTATCTCACCATGAGTTCACACCCAATCTTAATTCAACACTCAGTGTTCATTCTAGTTTTCCTTCCTTTCATATTTGCAATTCCCTTCTCCAGTTGTGAGAAAACTAACTCCCATTTCTTTATTTAATCAATACTCCTGTATGGAACCAATATCCTTTCACCACATGGGCCTAATCCTATTTGGAAGCCCTCGTCACCCAGCTGCCCTTGCACCTGAATGTCTTCCTCACCCTACTGGGACTCTTACCCTGCACCCATTGCCTGTCTGTGTCTACATTCTTCTCAGTCCCTTTAGGTTCTGAGGCCCCATGCCAGGTCATTTTCCTCATGGATAACCCGTCCCCTGACTCATCCTACACATCTCATGCTAGGCCATCAGCCCTGTGTAGAAACTCTCTTCACCCTTGTCAGGAGTCAAGTTTCACTTTGGGGCACTGCTTCCTCCACTGCCCATCTGGTGTGGAAGCCTACCTTACCCTGATCCACTTTATGAATTTTGTACAGGATTGTTCAGGAACAGAAGAGAAGGCAAGGAAGGGGAGACGAGGTGGGAAAGAAGAAGAGAGAGAGGAGGAGAAGAGGAAGGCTTTTGCAGATGTTTTATAAATACACTTGATCAAGTTGAGAAAGTTCTTGCTTTCATTACTAAGATGTGTATATGTGCATGTTTAATATTAATGCACTTTAAGCTTCATTAAAAGCTTTTCCTGTATCTATAGAAATAATCTCATATGCTTTTCCTCCTTTTCTGCATTTAATGGAATACAGATTTCTAATTTCTGTTTGTCTTACTATTTTTGATATGTTGTAGTTCTTTATATAGTCTGGCATATATGTGTGTGGTATCCTTCTTCCATTTTGTGACTTTTGATGTTAATATATTATGCTACATTTATTGATTTTCAAAAGTTTACTCAGATTTGTTTTCTGGGAGCAATAGGTACCTTGTAATTGTCTTTATGCAGAAGAAAGTGGATTTCAATTGAATCCCCAAACCATAATAAAAGATTGGAAATTAGGTGTGATCAAGACTTCTAAAAGTGGACTTCAAGGTGTTACCAATGATATTGGGTTTGGATGATAATCTGGAAAGACACAGTCCTAAATGTCATAATCCCAAATGTTGAAATTCCCAAAGATCTAGATGCCTAAAGTCTGAATTCCTAAAGTCTAAAATCTTTAACAATCAAAATTCTGAAAACCACTTTCATAAGGTTGTCACATCATATTAGGCAGAACTGTTGCCTTATTATTGTCCTTACACAGAATAAAATAGATTTCAATGGAATTGCCAAACCATAATAACAGATTTGGAATTAGGTCCAATCTAGTCTTCTAAAAATGGATTTAAAGGTGTTACCAATAAAGTTTTTTTTTTCTTATTTTTTCCATTCAGCACAATGCTATCGGCAAGAAGAATCAGATAAGCTGACTGACTTGAGCAATAATGGTAACTTCAGTTTAAAAATAAGTAATTTGCTTACATTGGTATTCCTTCCAGCTGATGTTATTTCAGGAGCTTTTAATGAATTAAAGCCCTATTTGCCTGAAGAAGACAGGGAAGTAATTGACTGGTTTGAAAATAATTATGTGACTGGTAGAAAAAGAAGACATTTAGGCAATAGTGTTGCTGTTTGATCACCAATATTGTTTCAGTCATATCTGTGGTCAGTACATGAGTACAGGAAGAATAGATTTGTGTGTACCCAAAGCAACATAGAGGCATGGCAGAGAAGATGGAAAAATTAAGATAATGCTCATGTCAGTATTTGTTGGATCATAGAATAATTTCAAAAACAATGGTGCCATGCACAAAATGAATGTAAACATACTAGCACCCACCCCTGCGATACTCCTTTTCATATGTATAATTTTCTTTATAGTCTTTTTTCTTTTTTTTCCACTAATTTTAATTGTCAGCATTATTATTATTTTATTTTTTTTAATTTTAAAGCTGTGGAGTACAATTCAGAGCTAGGTATACAAATGTTTCTTACGCGGGCACCCTTGTTGATGGGGTATGCCTCTATGCTAGGTATTTCACCTTCGCATCCTTTCCAATACTGGCTGTATACATAACATAAAGACTTTTAGAGAGTTCTAATTTGTCTTATGCATTTTTGGCAAATATGATTCCATGCAGGTGCATTATCATGAAGTTGCCTTTGTGTGTAAGCATTGTGCATGTATATAAAAATACTGAAATTTCCACAGAAAATAAAAAGATGTTCTTTTAGTGCAACTGCATTTGAGAAACATAAAGATTCTGAAGCTCGTGTTTCTTTGAATGACTGGTGCAGTGGTGATGCAGTGGTGACCCATCTCAGTTTTTGATCGATCTCTTCAAATGACAGGTTGTTATTCATGGTATTTTAGATGCCTGCAGTTATAAAGCTGGCTGAACACAATTACTAAACCACAGCGAAATGCATTGAAACCTTCACTTTTGCCCTACTTTTTGTTTGTTTGTTAGTTTTTGGACTCTCACTCCATCATCCAGGCTGGAGTGCAGTGGCACACTCATGGCCACTCCAGCAGCAACCTGCTGGGTTCAGGAGATCCTTTCACCACAGTCTTCCAAGTAGTCAGAGCTACAGGTGTACGCTACCATGTCCAGCTAATTTTTTGATTTATTGTAGAGACAAGGTCTCGGCAAGTTGTCTTGCCAAGTTGCCTGAGCTGGTCTCGAATCCACGGGCTCAGGCAGTCCACTTGCCTTGGCCTCCCAAAGTGCTGGGATTACAGGCTGAGCTGCCGAACCTGGCTCTTACTTTTTATGAACATGGTTTTTCTGTTTATAACTTTTATATCTGTATAACTGTTATATGTATACCTCAGTGTTTACACTTGCAAAACTATGTATGTTATTATTGCCTATTTTATTGTGTAAAGTGGCCTATATAATGTTCTCTTTTTATATGGTTCTCAAATAAATCCCCTTTAAAAATGTAAACAGATCTCTTATAAATAATTGTTACTACTTTTTCCAAAATTATATTTTTAGGATTTTAATCTTTTTAAATTTCAACATTTAAGATTATGAAGTTGAATATTGTGTCTTTAGGGATTATGATCAGTCCCAACAGGGTCATTTCAAATATTGTTGGATTTGATTGTCTATGTTTTACTTACATTTTTCCATCCATGTCAACATGGGTAAGTTTGCCTGTAATATTCTTTCCTCATACTATCCTTGTTTGTTTTTTTAATTTTATCACCATGGTATGAGAAACTTATAAAATGTGTTGGGGAGAATTTCTGCACCCTCCATGTTCTTGAGGATTTTTGAAATTTTTGAATTAGTTATTGACTAATTGTCAAAAATTGTTGGTGAAGTCTTTCAGCTTGGCATCTCTTTATGGGAATAATTTACTGCAGATTTAGAGATTTTATTGGATTAGGATTATTTAGATTTTCTTGTTTCTTTTTGGATTAGTTTTGTTAGGTAATAATTTTCAAAGTATTTCTCCATGTCATGTAAATATTTAAATTGATTCAAATAAAGTTATAATTAATCTACTTTTTTACTATAAACTGAATTACTCCTGGTATTTATTACATGTAGAAATTCAGATCACAAGGAAGAAGACTGCATAAACTCATAGTTGGTGTTAATAATATTGGTTAATTGAATGGTAGAACAAATGAGAAGCCCACATTTCATTTTAAGTAAAGTGATTACTACTGCAGGGGAGAATGGAGACAGAATAAAAAGCTATGTCCTATATATACCTACTACATTTCGTTTCTTCTAAAAATGAATAATCTGCTTTTGGTACATCTGAGTTCCTTGTAGATCCTGGCTGTTAGGCCTATGTTAGATATATAGTTGGCAAATATTTTTTTCCCATTCTGCGGGCTGTCTCCTCACTCTCTTAATAGTTTCTTTTGTTTTGCAGAAGCTTTTCAGTTTGATGAGGTCCCACTTGTCAGTCTTATCTCTTGTAGCATGGCCATCTGGGGTTTGAATAAAAAATTGGTTGCCTATTCCAATTTCTGTAAGGATGTCTCTTGCGTTTTCTAAGATTATCATAGTTTGAGATTTTACGTTTAGAACTTGGATCTATTTTAAATTGATTTGTTGTGTATGGTAAGAGGTAGGAGTCCTGTTTCATTCTTTTACATGTTGTCATCCCCTTTTACCAGCACCATTTACTGAATAGGTTTTCCTCTGCCCAGTGGTTGTTGGTGGAGGCTTTGCCAAAGGTGAGGTGGTTAAGAAATTGAAATTTTATTTCCAAATCTCGATCCTGTTCCATTGGTCTATATCCCTAGTTCTTGAAAAAAACAAACAGCCCTGTTAAAAAGTGAGCAAAAGATATGAATAGACACTTCTCAAAAGAAGACATACGAGCAACCAATACATGATACATGCAAAAATGCTCAGCTACACTAATCATCAAAGAAACACAAATGAAACCACACTGAGATACCACCTAACTCCAGTCAGGGTGGCCATCAACAATAACTCAAAAAACAACAGATGCTGGAAAGGATGTGGGGGAAAGGTAATACTTCTACACTGTTGATGGGAGTGTAAACTAATAGAGCCTCTGTGGAAAACAGTGTGGCAATTTGTAAAAGACCTAAAAATAAACCTTCCATATGACCCAGCAATCCCCCTTCTAGGCATATACCCTGAGGAACTCAAATCACTCTACAAAAAAGGTCCCTGTGCACACATGTTTATTGCAGCACTATTGACTATGGCAAAAACTGTACTGACCCTCAAAAGTGGACTGAGTAAAAACAATGTGATTTACATACAAAATGGAATATTACACAGTCATAAAGAAGGACAAAATTATGACCGTCACAGCAACTTGGATGTTTTAGAGTCTATAATACTCAGTGATCTATCACAGAAACGAAGAACTGAGCACCACGTGTTCTCACTCATAAGTGGACTCTGAACATTTGTCATACTACATAAGAGGGATTGGTAGTAGTGGGACACTGCCATGGGAGGCAGGGCTGGAACATATAATATAAACATATAATGTTAAAATGTGAACAGTATTTTAATCTTAGAGGTGCAATGTGTGGATTTCTATTAAGTTATATTCTTTACTTTTCTGCATGTTTGAAATATTTTATTTTTTTAACATTAAGAAAAAACCTTGGAATCTTGGCATGCTATATTGCTGTTTTGGATTATAGCATGAGGATCTCTTTAAACTCAATATTTCTAAGAGATATTTGAATATGGAACATATTTATTAATATAACAGCTATTAATATTTTCTCCAAATAAGTTTAGTTATCTATTTGTTCTACCATGCAATCAACCAATATTTATTTAATACAAACTGAGTTAGACACTTGGCCAAGAACAGAGGCTAGATCTGTTAAAATAAATGATACCAAGTTATCATATAGCTATAGCCAACAGATGATAAATAAAGTGAATAAATAAATGATTGAATTAAGCAATGGTGATATTTTGGAGAATAATAAAGCAGAGAAGAAAGACAGTGGCCTGGAAAGCAAGATCAGCTTTGACTTCACTGTCCTCTCAACTTGGGGTCTGTTCATCTCTAAGAATTTGCCAATATTTTCTGGGACAAATGTTATCCAAAGAAATACCTAAAGACTAACACATTTGCAGAAGTAGTACTCATGTCACATTGTTGTTGCTATGTATGTATATATATATTAGTGTTCTGATTATGCAACTTGACTTTACACATAGAAAACTTTTTACGTAGATCATACCAAGGTGTGCTCACTGCTGTGCCCTTCCAATAAAATTAATTCTTTAACTTGTATCTGGAGTTCTGCCTTAGGTTTTCAGGAAGGGAGGGCTACATACATACATATGTCCTCAAGGACAATGAGAAATATGTAACTGGCTGTGTTTTTCTATTTTACTTTGGCTTTCTGGGATCTTATAGCCAATTTTTAACAAATAAATTATGCAGAATCTTGGGCAAACTGGAGTAAGTTAAGATTAATCTGATCAAAGTGATAAAGGAGTAAAAATTGTGTTATTGGAAGGAGAAAATGGCAGAAAATTGCTAGAAGAATTTTGTTAAAGTCTTATGTCTTCAAATATTTGAGGAGTGTATAGTATATCTATTTGATCCCAAAAAGTAAAATTAATACTACTGAGTGAAAATTACTTGGAAGCAGATTTCAACACAAGAAATAACTTTCTAATTATCAGAACTGTTATAAGATGGACTGTAACCGCTCATTAATGTCGAATGAGCACATCTAGCAGAGATGGTGAAATCTTGAATTTTCTTGCCAACTCTTAGATTCTATAAATCTAGGTGTGGTTCCTCTGATATTTATGCCAATCTTCTTTCTAATCTGGAACTTGTGAGTTCATTCCCATGAACTCATGATCTTCAATGCTCTTTTCTCCTTTAGTTTCTCTCTAAAGGCTCTGACACCTATTTACAAAAATTTCTAGTGTCAGAAATTTCAGTCAAGAGTGTTTGCACATATATAAATAAGTGTGCATGTCTTGTATAGGGCTGTTAAATGTTACTGATGCATGCCATTAATTTTTAAGAGTCATCTGGTGCTCTGGGCAGAGGCCACTCCTGGTCACCCTGTAGTATTGCCATCCGCTCATCATAAATCCTTCAGAAGGCTTCACACTATCATGGGCAATTTTGTTTTTATTGTTACTCTTTCATTTAACAGAACATGACAAATTAGTTCTGTCTATTGTGCATTTCTCAAATAGCCACTTCCTGGTTCATTATCATGATTATATGATACGTGAAAAGAATAGGGAAAGCTGAGTTAATGGGCCTGTGTATAAGCCACAGACTTCTAGGAAACTAAAAAGATCTGCATGTTGACAGCCATCACGTTTGACTATCAGGACTCACCAGCTGTCCCTGAGCTGTGACCAAAACCAAGGAGTCTTTGTTGACAGCTACGCCCACACAACTCGTGCTCACAAAAATGTATGTATTGAAGAAAGATGATGTGTCCATTTAGTGTAAAAGTAACAAAAGTAAAAGATAAAGCTATTTGATTTTTAAGAGTTCCCCAATTGCTTTCTATGTGTTACTTATAATTATTTTGTATTATATGAAAATCCAATTAACAATTTCATAAATCAATTACAAGTAGTTTTTAAAGAAAGATATCTAGTATTTAATGAGATTTTTAAGGGATCGATGGTGAAATTTAATTTTTAGTATAATAGTTTCTTAATAACAGAATATCCTTAATTATACAATATAATTTTGTGTTAGGTATTAAGTAACAGACATAAGTATTATTTGATCATAACAATATCATCAAATGCAGCCATCAAAATTAATCATCAACAGAAAACTAAATTGAAGTGAATATAGGTATTTGTCAATATCAGAAACTATTATTCTGCACCCAGAGTTGTATGTGTGTGCATTGCTCATAACTGACAGTAGTAGTGATAAAAATGAACATATGCATATTACTTTGCAGTTTAAAACATAGTTGCTAATGCTTTCTCTCCTTTGATCATCTTGGTTACTCTGAGAGGTAGACAGGTTCTACCCCATTTTCCAAAGAATCAACTAAAGACTCAGGGAGGCTAAGTGACTTTTTTAAAGAGATGAATCCAAAATGTGCCAGGCTAGAATTCTAGCTTCAAAGTTTGTTTTGTTTTGTTTTTTTCCCATGTTATAACTCTGACTTTCTGTCCATTAAAATTCCGTTCCTTGCCTTACCATCCTCATGTCTTGTTGTGCTGCCTCAGTAATACAGAAACACTGTTTGTTATCAGATTTTCCTGGTGATTCCAGAAGCCTCACGCCTTTTACACCCTGTTCCTACTTGGAATTCTTCTCCCACTGATCAATTAAGCTCCTATTGATCCTATAAAACTCTGCATTGTCATCATCTTCTTGGTATCACATACTCAGATACATTTCAGTATTTTTTAAAACTTTATATTTATGGAAATATTCAAACCTACTCAAAGTAGGATTATATCCAGTCTCATCATTTGTCAATCTTAACTCCTTTTTTATTCTATCCTCTCTTTGAATTATTTGTTGGTTTTGCTGGAAATGTTATAAACAACAACGAACAAAACTTTAGACATTTGGACATCTGTGAATACATCAGTATGCATCCACAACAGATATTATTTTATCCATTTTAACCTACTTATGATCACTTTATGTTATCTATTCCCCAGTACGTCACCAATTGCACCAGATTTTTTCAAAATGTGTTTTCAGTTGATTTGTTCAAATGAGAATAATACAAGATTCACACACTATACTTCATTGATTTGGAACTTAAGTGTCCTTCAATCTATAACAGAGTCCCCTTCTATACCCCACATTTCCCCCCATGCATTTGCTTTTCTGAAGAAATTGTAGAATATACCCAAGTCTGGATTTGCACCTTGTGTTAACATGTTTTTTTACAGTTTCCTATTAACTAGAAAATTCAGTCTAGATGCTTGATTAAACTCAGAGTTTTTTATATATAGCTACATAAATCTTGATTAAAGCCTTGACTACATCATTACACACACACATATATATACACACATATGTATTACAGATACAAAAATGAATACACATTTTAAGTATGATGTTTGCTTACAGGTTGGTGTTAATCAAACAAATGCTAGCATCACCATGTATCAGGTAGGACAAAGAAAATGGTAGAAGCATGGCTGAGTTAATGTCATACTACTCTTTGCTACTGTAATTTAATTCAACTTCAAAAGGTAATATATAGATAACCTCTCTGAAAATGTGTATACATTTCTTGGCACCCCTAGTATAATTAAAATATGGTGCCAAATATGTTCTATTGCATCATATTAAGGAGGAAATATAATCTTATTGTTCCACTTTTAAAAACAGTAAGCTTTATATTTGGGTTCAGATTTGTTGTTCTGATCTATTCATTAATGACATCCATTTCTGGTTTTCCCAGCATGTGTTATAAACAAGTATACGACAGGCAACACTTGCTTGTTGTCTAGAGCTATTACTTCATTAAAAGTAGCAAAATGGTAATTTCTAAATTCTGAAATTTATGCTATATTAGTTTTATATAATTTTTTAATAACAATCTTAACCTCATCAAGTATTTTATTTTCTGAAATGTAGTCCATACTGGAAAGGTAGAATAAATGTGGATATTTGCTTTTACTTATCAATATTTTGAATGAATGGGTATCCTGGACAGCTCCAAAGTTGACCAATAAAATTACTGTTTTTTTTTTTAAAGTATTATCTTTTTTTTTGAGTTGGAGTCATTGTGAATTAATGAAAGTGTATACATATGTATGTGTATATAGTTTTAATGATGTTTGTGATATAATTAAGTCCTTTGAAGCTGTTACTCTCTTAGTTGCTCAAATTTTCTCATCATGGGCCAGTGAAAATTCATTTTTCAAGTTGTCGTTTCTATAGATAGCTTCCAGTTAGCCTGTGATAATTTCTTCACTTTTGACATGACCAAATGTCCAGTTCAAACATTTGGTGAGCTCTTTTAAATTGCCAAAATCTAACCACTTTAAACCTACAAAGTGACAGTTTAATACACTTCAAACTAATACATATGGTGCCCTAGTGCTGGACTCAGCCAGGTCAAGGAGCCCTGTTTCCTTATAGTAGGGTGTGATATTTATGTACAATAGGTAGTAGGAGTGTTAATTGGTACTGAATTGCAACTACATCAAAATACATTTCTTAGAATAGAAAAAAGTCATGCTTTCATAATAACTTTTCAATTTCTGTAAAAATCACATGATTTATATTTATCTAAATTTTTTATTTTTGTATTTATTTTATTTTAAAATAAAATCCTTCATTGCTAATTATAGTAATATAAGCATATTTTCTTTCTCCTATTTAGACTACCATGGGTATATGGAATAAAAACAGCAGAATAGCAATAACAATATTGCTAATAGAACAAACACTGTACAACAAAATTGTTACAGACTACTACCAGATGCAATATATGATATATTTGTGTTTGCTTTGATGCTTAGATATACTTGTGTTTTAGGATAATTATCTGACTTTCTGTGCTATTACTTTATAGATTTTAAGTTCACCTGTTTTTTATTTTTAAACATGTATTATGTAACATCTTCATGGTTTCAAAGTTATTCAGTCATCTTAATCATACCACCCTTAATATTCATATTATTTGAGATCATTGTATGCACAATAATACACAGTTGTAAGTTTTCATGCCAGTACATCTTGCTTGATCAGGAACTAAGTGAGGTCTAGTTCTGTGTCTAAGTATAGCAAAGTACTTGGCACAGGATGCGTTCTAAACTTATCCATGAATAATCCTGATGACTGAGTGTGTGTGTGTGTGTGTGTGTGTGTGTGTGTGTGTGTGTAAAATAATAAAACAATTATATTTCAGAAGAGTAATGTCCATTCATTTCTAGAATAGATTATATCTGTGTTAATCTAAAAAGAAAAAAAAAACCTGGCAATACATGCTGCTATGGTATATTTGGAATCACTGAGTACATTTCCATGGTGAGGAGTGACAAATTTAGTGCTGAATACGGTAAAGCAAATGCATCTTAGTAGAATGAAGATGGAATTTCACCTTCAGGGCTTTTTGAAAATAGAACCTCGACAGTTATGATCTATACTCTGGAGTTAGACAGACCTGGATTTAAATCCTAGCCTAGTTTTAGCTCTGAACCAGTAAGTAATATTGGACAAGTCACCTATGTTTTGTAAATTTAAATTCCTTCACCTCAGCAATGGAGACAATAAAAGTTCTACCTCTTAAAGTCGCAGTGGGGAATCAGTGATACAATATACAGGGCTTATCAGAGGGTTAAGAACACAGAATTTAAATAGTTATTATTCAATAACTATCAATACCACCATCATTGTAATCATCTACTAGTGCTGCTACTATTTACACACTGCATTTATATGTATTCCAAATTTGTTAACTAAGGTAGTAATTCTACCTCAAGTACAACTAAATAAACTACAAATTTAACATTTAAGGTAGAAGCTCTCAATCTTTAGTGTACTTGGAAGCTGGTGAGGAACTTTAAACATACTGATACTTGGTTGCTACTCCTGAGAGTATGATGTCATTACTTTAATGTGTGGACTGAGTATGGGGTTTTAAAAGCTCCCAGGTGATTCTTCTGCACCGCTGGAATTGAGGACCATTGCTTAAGGCCTTCAGATTTCAAGTGATCTAGTGAGAGTCTGTTTGTCAATATTTGACTTTTGATTTATTTACATACCAGGTTGCCAAAAAATGTATACATATTTTAAAAGATGTTATGTATATATTACTTTTATTTTGCCATAATCATAATTGTCTAGATGTTGATGGTAACCACTTTGAACACCTCTTGTAACTGCAGAAGTCAAACGTGACTTGTATTCACCTTTTATTATCAGTATATATTGAGTATTACAATTTTAATATTTTTTTCTTTCTTAAAATGTGCATGCACTTTGTTGGCACCCTCTGTATTTATGCTTGGGAAGTCTGTGAAAAATCAAAAGGATCAAAATCAATTTCCATTAATAGGATTATGCACACCCCAGGTAGGATTCAGAATGTATCCTCTTTCACTCTACGATTCTTTATCTGCTAGCTATACATAAAGGTTGTCATTATCATAAAGAACCACTTGTGGTTTGAGCTACAATACCATTGAAATTCATTCATGTATTATGAGGATAAACGAATCAGACTCTGAAGGACTATCACACTGAGGTCAGTCGAGACCATTCTACCTAAGAAAAAGAGAGAGGAGGTACATTATCTTCTCTCTGGCTATTGTATTTATCTCTAAATTTGATACATTTTAAGGACGAATATTTAAAAGAAAGAGACATTCAGTTCAACCCACAGCAACAGCAGGAGCTGAATTGCCAAGTGCCACTGTGCTTTATCTGTTTAGTCTTCTTGGTGAATGCAAAAGCATTGCTAATCAGAATGCAATTACGAACAATAAATAAAGGCCTTTACAAACAGCCAGGGCATTTTAAAGTTCTCTGTAATTACAATAGCAACATAATTACATACAAATTTTAAAAACATAAAGCAAAGCAGCACAAGTATTACTGATTTCCCTTTAAAATCAGATCCTGGCTGATTCCTCACTTTATGGTTCATTAATTCTAGTCATGATTTTCACATAAACAGTTTTAAGTGCTGAACAGGTGCACAGCATCACATCATTGACTCAGTAGACATGATCAGCTTGCCTCTGCTTACTCCACCAGCTTGTCTCTGCTTACTCCCTGTGTTTGCCACAAGACGCCTAAGGGCTAGGAAAGGGAGCACTGAAACTATTTTCTTCAGCTCTGTTTGAAAAGTGCACAAGGTGTATTTCTTTTAGAAAGAAAACTTAAGAACTTCTGATTTCTTACCAGGACATTGTACCTATACATTGAGAAGTCTTTCAGTGTACTGAGAAGTCTGGCTTTTGAGTTCAAGAATAATTTACCACATTACAGTAGTTCATATCTATTGAAAGATAATGAATGACAAGAATAAATGTGACTCGAGTTCTATTCCATTCCATAGATATGGACATAGACTTCTTTCTTTTTATTTTATTTGTTTGTTTGTTTGTTTTTAGCTCTGGAATTGGAAACAGGCTCCATGCTGTGAACGACCCGAGCAATAGTGCAGTCAGGAAAACCTGGACCGATTTGTCACATGAGCAAACTCTTAAGAAGTTGGTCCACTGACATTCAGTGCTGGGTCTGAATTGGTGATAGTGGACTTGCTCCAAAAGGCCAATGATATTAACAAAGCTTACCATAAACGTTTTTTTTCTCATGTGTTTAATTAGAAACAAAACACATTGAGGTCCACTATATATATGGCAGGTCAAAATGGTTTGTGGGAGATAAATATTGTTTCTTATAAGGTCCTGATAGATTATCTAGTGACATATCAGTTACATGTCACTGACTGTTGAATCTTTTCAAATTTACCGTTTTATAGAGATAAGCACCAGTAGTTAAAGACAGGTGGTAGCATTGGTGGCACTGAACTCTGACTCAAACTTCCCAGGGCATTGAAGCTTTGGAGTCTCCAGTCTTCTCTCTTCAGATGTGTGGGAGACTAGAACATACTACCCTGATATGTGCCTCATAGGATAAGTTGAAGGCAATTAAGAAGAAACAGATGCAAGAAAGTCCTCTGCCCTCTAGATACCTAAAAGCAGGACATTGATTTACAAAGATCAAAGATATCCCTTCTCCCTTACTAAAAGGAAGAACAAAGGTTGACTATCTAAGGCAACTTTAGACCCTTCCTGGTCTACCATTAGGGCCAGAAGAATCGACATTAACCAGCTTCACTTATTAGCCTTTACCTGACTTAGTTATTTGCCTTTCCACAAATTGTCACACTAAATTATTTTTTCTCAGTCTTATCATTTCTCTAAAAATTTTCTGCTTTCTGCTGAAGATGTTATATAAACTAGAAATCAAAGCCAGTTCATTGAGAATTACTCATTCACCAAGTATCTACTGCATACATTATATAATGTATGTGTTAATAAATGTGTTTGTTTTTTTCTTTTGGATCTGCCTTGTGTTACAAGGCTCCATTCCAATGAAAACCTATGAGGATCGGGGAAAAATGATATTTTTTCTTCTACAAGATGCAAATACTTCAGTAATGAGAAGGAAAAGGAGATTAGATCAAAGTAAGACATAATCACCTACATGTCTGATTTCCAGGAGATAAAGGCATGGAAGCTTAGCACTGATTTGTCACTTTGCTGGAAAATATAATTGCATGTCTGGACCTGGCCTCCCAGACTCCCAAGCAGTGTAACCTCTCACTTTAAATCTCCTTATCCACATCTTTCTCAGGGTTTCAATTCACTGCCTAAAACTCTCTTCTCTCCTGTAAACCCCAGTTCCCTTCTGCAAGAGGCAATCTGAATCCTCTCCGTCCTATTGAGTGAACATCTTCTGTGTCCCCTTGGTCTTTCTCCATAACTCACCCTGCTGCACACACTAACATTTCTACTCTGTGGCTATCTCTCCCTCTGAAACTTGGGCCCCTCGGTGACAGAGATTACTTTTTCATCTCAGTGTCCTTAATGTCACCTGAAAGGTCTACGACCTATTAGTGTTCAAAGTTTGTTGCACTAAACTATCCAACTGCCCTTTGTAATTGTGCATGAGGTCATTCGAGCTTTAAAACACCCCTACTTATATTGCCCTTGTTTTTCACCGGAGAAATTTGACACTTTAAGCAAAGAGTCAGTTTGGTCCTCATGGAAGACCCAGGGCCTTCTGGTGCTACTTTCCCCACGGGCTTCACTCAGAGGACAGTGGAAAAGTCATGGAGGAGGGTGAGGAATGTATTTAGCTGAGGTTAGCAATTTAAGTATGATTTTCAACTTTCCTAGGTTCCTCAGTTTTCTGAGATGCTGTGTCCCTTTCACAACATAAATTTTGTTCTCTATTATTATTTTCAAATGCAGATTTTCTCCTTCAAATACTTTGTCTGATGTGCTGAATGCTGCATTCTTGCAAACAACCCTATGGCAGTTTGAAAATTTGCAACATGGTCTATTCTTAGAAAAAATTCTACATAGTTGTCTGGTGTTACAAATCCATAAAATGCTATATTGTATGTTTTGCTTTCTGAAGCCCTGGTGATCTCATTTATGAAGATATCTTTTCATACAATGTGCTCTGCATATTGTAATTCAGAAGGTCATGTGCTCTCTGGAAGTTAGAGTGAATTACTGTCTCACCTGTTAGTTAGATCACTCAGCATGTTGTGAGGACCCCCAGAGAGATTCAGGAAGTTTTCCTTAGTTTGACACTGCCTTTGCATATGACTCACCTGGCCAAAAGAGGCGGGGAAATTTAATTCTTTCTGGATAAATGAAAAAAATTCATTTCTTGGTTTATCTGTACCAATCCTTACACATAAAACATTGTTTGAAATGACAGAGACTGTCACCATATAGAGACAGAGACTGCAAAAACAGTCCTCTTCTCTGTAATGACGTTCTCTGTCTCAGCATATTTCAAACACTCAGAGACATGGCATAAAACCTAGACAAGAGAAAACTCAATGTTTTTGTAAATTTCTGCAGATGATCTGTGTCAATCAGGGTAGCTCAGAACCAGAGAGGATAAATCTTCTATTTTGGCAAGACTCTCTCATCATCCTCAGAAAATATGAGAAATTATATTTAGGGATGTAAAGCTGATGATTACAGGCATGTGCTACCACGCCCGGCTGATTTTTTAACCGAATTGAGTAGATATCTGTCATTTGCAACTAAGGAGTCATGACTAAATTTCTCTTTTTTTTCGTTTTTGTTTTTGTTTTTGTTTGAGTTGGAGTCTCACTCTGTCGCCCAGACTGGAGTGCAGTGGCCGCTCCCGGCCACCGCAGCCTCGCCTGCTGGGCTCCTGCGATCCTTCCGCCTCAGCCTTCTAAATTTCTCTTTTGAATAAAGACCAAGCCAACTGTGATTTGTCTCTTATTCAAAATTCTTCTTCTGCCCTTCAGACTTGGTGTTACAAACCAGCTGACCAAACACTGGTATCCTGACTTCTCATCTGAGGCTTGAATTTGGACACAAGTTTAAGGTTGTCTCAGTCTGATATTTCCTGGAGAGTTTATTTAGGCATTTTTCTGAAATACGAAAGTCTATCTTTCTCCTGTCTCATTCTAACTAAAGGAAAATCCCAATGGCTTGTGGTACTCATATTTTCATAGTTGTTACTGTAACATCTCAGAGTTATGAATGGTCTAGTTTTCCTCTTCTCTTTTTAGAAAATTGTGAAGCATGACATTTAGCTTTCTAAATAAATGCATATTATAATTGCACTTTTTTGAGATATTGTGCCTTATTTACTTGTATTTTATTTTAAAGATGTGAAGTACAATTCAGGGTTAAGTATACAAATGTTCATTATGCATGTACCCTTGTTAATGAGGTATGCCTCTCCTTTCCCCAGCAGATTCCCACTACTGCCAATCCTTTTCTTATAGTAAGTTCAAGGTCCACTTATAAGTCAGAACATGTGATACTCAGTTCTTTGTTTCTGTGATAGATCACTCAGTACTACAGATTCTAAACAAGACCCCTACCTATCACACAAAAATCAACTCTAAATGGATCAAAGACCTAAACATAAAACCTCAAACTATAAGAACCTTAGAAAATGCAGGAGACATCCTTATGGAAGTTGGAATTGGCAACCAATTCCTGATCAAAACCCCAAGTGCCCATGCCATAAGAGATAAAAGGTAAGATAGACAAGTGGGACCTCATTAAACTGATAAGCTTATGCAAAGCCAAAGAAACCAAAATTGTACTTCTAACTAACTGTTCAGTACAATATTTTAGCGAGTTGTCTATCTCCCTTTGCCACTTATTTGCCAACACACTCTTTTCAGTAATTCTGATTTCTACTCTACTATTATTAAGCATACATACTGAAAAGAAACAAAGTAAAACGGTTTCTACTTTAGGATGACATGATCATCTATGTAGGAAACTGATAAATTAAAAAAAATACGTTTAGAACTAATAAGCAAGTTTTGCAAGGTTTTAAGATGTAAGATCAACACAAAATCAATCCTACTTCTAGATACTAATAATTAACATTAGAAACCAAAACTCATACAATTCTATATAAAGTTGCTTCAAAAATAAAATATTTATGCTTAAACTTAATGAAATATGCACATAATCTGTATTATGACAATTACAAAATGCTGAAAAAAAAAGAAAACAAAAATAAATGAGGAGACATACCATATTCATGAAGCGGAAGACTTAGCCTATTAATGATGTTAATTGTCCAAATTGATGCAAAGTTAAATGCAATTCTTCTCAAAATCTCAGCAAGTAATTTTCTGTATAAGTAGACAAGCATATTCTAAATTTATGTGGAAATGCAAAGGTTGCAAGATAGCTAAAAAACATCTTTAAAAAGAAGAATAATGTGGAATTAAACTTAAAGTCTATCAAATAGCTATAGTAATTCAGACAGTGTAGTATTGGCAGAGAGATAAAAACATAATAGATCAGTGAAACAGAAGAGAAAATCCAGAAATTGATCCACACAAATATGCCCATTTTTAAGGACAAAAATCACTTTTTAATCACTTTTAATCAATATTGCTGAAGCAATTGAATATACAGAACCAACCAACAAACAAAAAAAGAATCTTGACCTAAACTTCATATCTTATACAATAATTAACTCAAAAGGAATCATGTACTTAAGTGTAAAATGAAGAACTGGAAAACCTTAAAAGAAAACAGAATAGGACATCTTGGAGACCTAGAGCTAGGCAAAGAGTTCTTAAACTTAAAATAAAAACATTATCTATAGAAAAAATAAGTAAACTAGACTAAACCAAAATTAAAAACGTTTGCTCTGTGGAAGATCCCAATAAGCACATAAAAAAGCAAGCAACACACTGGGAAGAAATAGTTGTGAACCACATATCTAATCAAGGATTAGTATCTAGCATATATGCAGAAATCTCAAAACTCAACAGGAAAAGCACAATATCCCAGTTACAAAGTGGATCAAAAACTTGAAGAAGCACTTCATTCAAGAGGATACAGATGGCAAATAAGCTCATGAAAAGATGTTCAAAATAACTAGTTATATAATTGTGCTTGTTCTGCCATAAAATACTACAGACTGGGTGACTTAAAAAACAGAAATTTATTTTCTCACAGTCCAGGATCAAGTCAGCTGGAGGACTTCCCCTGAGGCCTCTTTCTTTGACTTCCAGACATTGGCCTCTTGCAGCCTCTTCAGGATGTCCTTCTATGTAGCACGTCTCTAGGTGTATCCTCATCTTCTCTTCTTATAAAGACACCATTCAGATTGGGTTAGGGCCAATGGCTTCATTTTTACTCAATTAGTTCTTTCCAGGCCCTATTTCTAAATACAATCACATTCTTAGATACTTGGGTTGGGGGTGTGAACACATGAATTTGGGGGGAATAGGATTAAGCTCCTAATGCTAGTCATAAGTACAATGAAAATGAAAACCACAGTATGCAAAATCACTATGCATCTGTAAAAATGCCTTCAATGAAAAATAGTAACAATAGTAAATGTTGGTGAAGATGCTGACAAACTGGATCACTAATACATTGCTAGTGGGAATATAAAATGATACATCCATTCAGAAAAACATTTGGTGGGCTTTTGTTTTTAATTGTTATTTAACTAAGCATGTAACTACTATATTACTCAGCAATTGCGCACTTAGGTATCTGTCCCAGAGAATTAAAAATGTATGTTCACATAAAATACTTGTACACAAATATTCACAAGGATTTCACTCATAATAGTAAAGAATAAGAAACAACATACATGTCCTTAAACAGGTGAATGTTTAAACAAACTTTGGTACAACTTTGCCATGGAATACTACTTATCAATACAAATGTATAGACTCTTGATGAATGCAACAACTTGCGTTCATCTAGAACTTGCACAGAGTGAATAAAGTCATTTCCATAACCTGCCTGGTTGGTTGAGCAAATGCCGGTAACAGACAGGTAAGAGAGCAGACGCTGTGGTGGAAAGCCCGGCACCCAAGGACAATCTTACTACAAAATAGTGTGACACAGGGACTCTGAAAGGCACATAGTTCTATTGCTGGGGTAAACCCCTCTGAGCTTCAGTGTGGTCAATTGTACAATGAGGGACTTGTTCATTATCTATATTCTCAATAGAATTTTCCTGTTTCATGCTAAAATATCTAAGAGGAAACAACAGTCATTATTTGAAGAAAGCAATAGGTCCTAAACAAAAGGGAATAGTAAAGTTTGCCTGTTTAGAACTGATGGTAAGCAACGTTGATCTATACCGGCTTTGAGTAATGTCTAGACCTCAAATCCTGTAATTTTACTAACCTTCCCAATAAAACATTTACACAGACCTAGTTCAACCTTCTGTGGCATCTATGGAAAAGCTTTACTCTGTATGACCTCTACAAAGAAAGTGACACCTACATTCAGAAAGAGAGAAGGTTCTAGGACCTATGTACATAAGAGCCAGTGTGAGAAAGACCAGCCTTAGTTTTTAACCATGTTGGACTGAGTGTCACAGGTTTATAGTTACTTTTTCATAAGTCTCACATTCTGTGGCCTGTTTACTTCTGCTCATTATTTCTCATCAGAACTTTAATATCAAATAAATGGAGAGTAGTCTGCTACTCAAACACATACACACACACACACACACACACACAGATGCAGATACATGGATACACACACATATACAAATACAGAGATGCAGATGCACACACAGGTGTACACATATATGCACACAAATACAATACATATGCAGATACACATGGATACACACACATACAGTTTTACACACACAGATTTACACATGGGTACACTCATATACAGATACACAGGCAGAGATGCATACGTGGATAAACACATATACACAGATACACACTGATGCAGGTTTGCACATGTGTACACACATACGTGCACATATGCCAATACACACAAATGCAGATTTACGCATGGACACACCCATGCAGATAAATATAGGAACACATACATGAATGCACAAACTGATGAAGATTCACACATAGCTTCACACATATAATTAAGAAATATTTGTTTCTAAGGGCTTTTAATCACTAAATACACTGATTCAAATTTTCAAAGAACCCATAAACAGAATATAAAAAAGAAAAAACTTGAAGCAGCTAATTAATATTCATCTATTTATTCATTCATAAGATCTGGTTTTGGGGTCCATATTAAGTACATAGTAGAGAGAAATTAATCTTGAAAATGGAAAAAGAACTAACAAGATTGAACATCTTTTCTTTATGTTATGGAGTGGATGTTCCTTTATAATTCAAACAATGAAATACTCCTTTATAATTCATACAATGAAATACTAACCCTAATGTACTGGGAAGTAGAAATTTTATGTGGTATGTGGTCATGAGAGTGAAGCCCCCACAAGTGAAATTAGTGCCCTAATAAAAAAACATAATGTTCACCCTCTTTTCTGCCAGTTTGGGACATAGCGAGACAAGGGCTATTGATTAAGAAGGAAGCAGAACCTCATCAAACACCATATCTTGTTCTTGGACTCCCCAGACTGCAGAACTGTCAGAAATAATTGTGTTGTTTGCTATTTTGTTAGAGCATTCTGAAGTGGCCAAAATGTTTTATAACACAGAACATGAGGGGCGAGATCAAGACTTGAACCTTTGTCTGCCTAACCCCAAAGTCCCCCTCCTTCCACTCTGCCACATTTCTCCCAGACCTTGCTCTTAGTGATGTCTTCACATGCCAGGTACTGTTGTATAGACTCACCTTGCCATATAATTATCTGAGTAATGCAAACAAAATTACTTGAATCTTATTTTCTCTAAGCAAGATGGAAAGAGATAGGTTACAGAGATGACAAATTATGTTTAAAATGATCTCCACTCCGTACTTTTTTAATATACATATTTATATATACTTTATTTTAAAGATGTGGGGTACAATTCAGGATTCAGTATAGGTGGACATCCTACAGGTAAGTTTGAGCCTCCTTTTGGTCCCCACTTTGCCTGATACGGTTTGAGATCACATACCCTTATTGGTATTGTGTCCCCACCCCCACAGACAGTATTCTGCTACTTCCTATCTCTTTCTTATAGTATTATGGTAAAAATTCAGTGTCTGATTATGAGTGAGAACATGTGAAACTCTGTTCTTTGTTTCTGTGATGGATCACTGAGTATTATAGACTCTAAATCCATCCAAGTTGCTGTGAGTCCATATGTTTGTCGTTCTTTATGGCTGCATGATATTCCATCGTGTATATGTAACATGTTTTTTTTTATCCAGCCCAGTTTCAATGGGCAGCACAGTTGGTCCCATGTTTTTGCTATTGTGAATAGTGCTGCAATAAAAATGTGTGTGTAGGCATCTTTTTTGTAGAATGATTTGAGTTGCTCTGGGAAAATTTCCAGTAGGGGGATTGCTGGGTCATGTGGAAGGTCAATTTCTAATTCTTTTAGAAATTGCCACACTGTCTTCCATAGAGGCTGAACGAGTTTGCATTCACACCAGCAGTGTGATAGGGGGATTGTTGGGTCACGAAGAAGGTCAATTTCTAGTTCTTTTAGAAATTGCCACACTGTCTTCCATAGAGGCTGAACTAGTTTGCATTCCCACAAGCAGTGTAGAAGTGTTCCCCTTTTCTCCTCATCTTTGCCAGCATCTGTTATTTGTTTTATTAATGATGGTCATTCTTACTGGGGTCAGGTGGTATCTCAATGTGGTTTTGATTTGCATTTCTCTGATGATTAATGAGGCTGAGCACTTTTTCATGTGTTTGTTGACTGCCTGTATATCTTCTTTTGAGAAGTGTCTATTCATGTCTTTTGTCCGCTTTTTAAAGGGGCTGTTTTTTTTTTTTTTTTTTCCTTTTGGCGTGTTTGAGTTCTGTGTAGATCCTGTATGTTATGCCTCTGCACTTTTATGTGCTATGTATGCATTGAGAAAATGGCATTTGGGACACATAATCATCTGTTTTGTGAGTGTCTTTAGGAGCATTAATATTCCCTTCTAAAGTTTGGCTTTGATGTTCATTATCTTCGAATTAAGAATAAGCCTTCCCTTTTTTCTTATCCTTTTTCTAGTCAAAAAAAAAAAAAGGAAGAAAAAGAAAAATTTCAACCATTAATGTACTCCTTTTCCATGACAGGAATGATAAATCTTGAAGTGGTTCATTAAGCAGATACTCCTTTTAGCTGTTTCTTCTGATTTTGAAATGCACTGTATATAAAATGCCTTTAAATGTTCAGTTTTACTGATTATACGGTGTTTACACTTGGTGAAAGTGATGATTTTGGTCACATTTGCTATGGTTTATTAAATAAAGATTTTTTTAATGACAGATAAATGGGGTGTAGCACCATTTGGGTAAAAGTAAGCTGGTTAGAAACTAAGGAGAAAATGGAAAATTTGAGTCATACTTTTGGTAGGCAAAGTTTGACTTCAAATTATCTAGGTATCCAGAGAGTCCGTTGACTTATACATGTACTCAGAACAGCAAGTAGTTTTATGAATGCGACAAAATGATCCTAGAAGGAGGAGCTGACCAAAAGCCCTCCACAAGTATATGATACTTGGGTAGACTTTTCAAGCTTTTGACAATCCTTGCCAAAATACTATTTCTTCCTTGACATTTCATGGGTGTTCCTGTGTCACACTCTCCTCTTGCTTATGTTTTCAGAATGTTCCTATGTCATGATTTTGCACAGGCTACTCCTCTGTCGGAAATGCTCTCGATTGTCACCTACTTGGCACTTGCAACTCATCTTGCAAAGCCAGCTGAAACTGCTCGTCCATCTCCCTTCTCCCAATAGTCACCATCACGTGTTACCTCTTGTAGTTGATGAATGCAGAATCTGTAGGGTAATGATTTTTCTGTGTTTCCATGCTGATCTCTGTGAATTCATCAGGAAAAGGAGCTATTTCTTTTCTTATTTCCAATGTCTTCAAGCATCTAATAGATAATCAGTTACTGTAAATTGAATTTCTTTTTAGATTATAGAATAGGAATCTGACCTTTATCTAGTGACACAGCAGTACCGCTCAACCCACCTCCCTGTACATTTTAGTTGGCCTTAAACATAACTCCTTCTGCCAGCTGACACTTCAATGTCCTCAGGAATTAGAAATGTATGCCTAAAACTACATACAGTTGGCCAAAAGGCTGAGGACTCAAAGAAAGCCATAGATGGACAGAATTTATCTGGCGAGTCCCATGAAAACCATGAATAACAATTGGCAGCCTAGTTCTCAACTTGGTGTTCTTATCTAATATATAGGGTGACCAACTGGGTGAGCTAATTAGCCTTTGAGTCTAGCTTATCTTCCAAGTCCACTCCCCTTCACACCAACAATTCACAGCTTTAAAAGACGATCTAGCAGGAAGGATAATACTCCACAAAAATGTGCTTTGCAGATTTTAATAATGGTTACATTTAGTCTGTGAAGGAGAATTGAGCAGATAACAGAGGGGCAGTATTCATTCTGCGATTAATATGATTTTTCTTGTTTGTGTTTTTGTTGCTGACACACAGATCAGGAGGGATTTGTGTCCAGAGAATGATAAATGCAAAGGCCAAATGTTTCTTGCATTTCTATCACATTCTCTTATATGTTGTTTTCAGAAATACACTAGAGATTATGCTTGAAAGGAATCTTTGGATGCAAGCATTTATATATCTCTTAGAATATTCCTGGGTGTTGCTTTTAAATGTTCTGTTTTTATTTAAGAAGCCCTTAGAAAATACACTAGGGTGTCATAATGTTAGGAGGAGCCATGGAGTTCATGACCTGAGCTTGTTCCCTGTAGATTTCCTAAGAATGATGACGCAAGTTTAAACAATTAAGAAAGGGTTTGGCAGTAGCAGGGCATGACCAGAAAGGGGGTAGGGCACAGAGCATCAATAAGAGTGCCCAATCCTAATCCAGGCAAAGTGATAGTCAATGGGAGACCCAACTTTCACTTGTACCTAGACCACTTATACACCCAATCCTGACTTGTACCCCACATCTTTAAAATTAAAAGGAAAGAAAATGGAGTATAAAACTGCAAATATGTACATGCATGTGCGTATTTGCCCTAATTCAAAAATAGCCAGCATGTAATTCATATTATAGCCTAATTGTAGTTAGACACTCAGATGCCTGCTGAAAAACTGAGTTTAAAAAAAATCAATAAAAGCAAAACATGTCTTGGGATACGGCTAATGATTTTCTCCACTGATTTAATTTTTAACTTGTTAGGTAAAGCAAGTTACAAGAAAACGTCTATTAGGCACATTTTTGAAATAATTACTTAGCATTTAAACATGAAGGAATAGACATTAGATTACATTGAACACCTATGAGTTAGACTACATACTACATGCTTTTGCATATGCTTCCTCACAGTGTATAAAGGATTTATGTAAATACAAATAAATAGGAATTTTTTGTTATAATATTTAGCTTCAGTCTACATATTTTTATGTATATTTAATTATAATTTAGAGCAAGTAGTCAATTTAAGATTTTCCAATCTCAATTTGTCCAATGTGGATATTAATACCAGCTTTTAAATATTTTATCTCAAATATTTTTAAAAAATTAAATTGACAGTCTGCAACTCAACCTTTAGCCACTACTTCATAAGGAAATAAGGTAGAAAGAGACAAGAATAAAAAAAGAACAATTTCCTCTTTTCTAAACTACTACTCTTTAGGCTATAGATCATTCCAAAAAACTGTGCCAAGTAACTGTGCATTCCTTTCATTCATAGTTTGTATTGATTAAAGAAAAACTTTGTATTTAAAATATTCAGTGTTGCATGTGCCTTGAGCTTGAGAACAGTAATGAGGCACATACAAATGTGATAAAAATGAAGTGAAGACATACAAAAACCAACCAAAGAGTATACCCCTACTGTCTCTCTCCTGAACTTAAAAACACTCTCAGGTGCTACAGATTGGTACATTTTACTGCTAAATGCTGAAAAGAGTTGTATTGTTTTAACAAAATGTAATTCAACAAACATTTCCCAATACTTCTATGTGCCAATTGCTAGGTTAAATGCTATGCATGCATGCAAACTTGGTTAAGGTAAACAAAAGTACTGTGCTTCAAGAATTTATAGCATGGTAGAAAAAGAATTGAGAATTTGGACAAAGTAGTACTTAAAATAATTGTTGCAGTGGAAATAAGTACACATGCAAGAAAGTGCACGAGGGAAGTCCTCCCTGAGAATGCACTACTTGAACTGAAATTTAGAGAGATTAAGGCTATCACAGTCAATCACAAACACTTCTTATTTAATTTAGGAAGACTTCCACTGCCTGGGCAAAATGCATAAAGACACCATTGTAAGAAAGTAAGAATTGCATTTCACAAAGTTTGACTTTCTTGAGTGAATATGGCCTCCCTAGGCAGACTGCTGTCGTTTTCTCTTCCTTCCTGTCAAGTTAGTGCCCTCTGCATACCATGGGGCTCTGCCTGTTCTCCTACTGGTCTTATGTCTCAGCAGAGCCATTCATGCTGATTCACTCAAATGTCCCTTCTCACTAGGGCGGGATTAGATCCATGGCTGGGTCCTGAATCAATTCTGTGCAGTAGTTCCAGAGTAGGAAGGTTCCCTGGACACCAAACTTCATCTCATCTCAGCTGAGACTATGCACCAATTTAGATTGACCTCACAGTTATCCTGTAATTTAACAACATACAAGGGGGGATCCCCCCAAAATGAAATTGTCTTTTGGAGGGTGGGTTCCTTGTAGTACACTTGAAATGTGTTCCTCCATATTAAATGGTTAACCAAAGTTTTTATCTGGAAGTTTTGAGAAGGTTGCATCACAATTTTCAGACATAACACCTGGGGTTGGGCAAACAGGTGATTAGTTCTTCCACTGCAACAACTCTTCTGCCCACATCTTACTGAGTATTCAGCAGTTTTTTATCAAAAACATCATGACCCTCATGCCCCACCCATTCTTTTCACGGATCTTACCCCAAGTGACTTTTGTTTGTTTACCAGCATGACCAAAGTTACCAAAGGAAAATGTTTTGCTGATGTGGAAGAGGGGGAAACAACAACAAAAATAGAAGCACGAAAATGCATCAAAATTGATGAGTTCAAAAACTGTTTTGAGCAATGATGTAGATACTGCCTTGCATAGGGTCCAGCACATGGTAATAGATGCAAAAAAATTGTTTTAAACACTGTTTTCAAGAAATGTTAACATGATCATCATACTGTAAGGTCAAATTTAAGTTATTGATGACAATAACCATTTTAATTGTTTAGATATTTTAGAGACCCACATTGCAAGATACAAATTAGATTCTATGACGTGCATTTAAAAATATTTATATTTAAACTTCTATTAGTCATCTTTTTCCTGAAAATTAATTGCATCATGTTACCACAAATTGAATAGCAATTCATATTTTTAAAGCACTTCATTTATTATTATTTTGATCAGTGAAAAATCTGTAGAATTTAGGGTTTTAAAAAGCTACTAAAACAATTAAATATTAAGTTTACTCCAAAATATCTGTATGATCAAATAACTTAATTTCTCCACAAACTAGGATAAGAATGATTTTATCATTGAATAGTTTTCAATAAAACCAAAAATGTGCCTGGGAACTTTATAAATAAATACTGCCCGTTTTTTTCAGTTCTGAATTGGGTTTATTCTCAAACAACTATCCGTGGGTTTTTCTGGTCAAATAATTTAAAAATACTTTGTAGAAAACAATAATTTATTTTGGGAAAATGATAACACTTCGTAAATATCAAAAATTCCAGGAGAGAAGTAATTTTGTAAAAATAATCTCTTCAAGATTTCATTATCTATCATTTGATTTTAATTATGATAATTATTATTACTTAGAACCTATCTTTCCATCATTTTTTACCAAATTTTTCTTTATTTTAGAAAAGGTACAAAACCAAATTGATTTCTCTGTGTCTTTTTTTATTATGAATATATATTACCAACTAACTTGGTAGTAAATATTTCCTATTTGGTATTGTGGTTTTTGGTGTATTTTAGCACCTGGGATGGTAAACATTTCACAAAGTTATGTGAATATTGTTTCAATACACATATGAGAACACTCTCACATAAACTAAATTACCTCATTTTATAACAAAGCAGCAACAATAAAACAGAAATATATAAAACAAAATAAAAGTTCTTTAGCAGGTATAACTTTCCATTCATTGGTTTTCTCCTCAACACAATGGCAGCAGTAGTTATGTCATTTGGTTATTCTAGGACTAAGTGAGTTAGTTTAAAAGTACTTAAAAAGCACCTGTTACCATGTCAGCATTTAATAAATGTTGACTAAAAGATAAAATAGAGTGACATCAACTGAGATATAATTCCTTTTATTGATAAGGGAAGACAGAGGTCATGTTTGTTTGATCCTTTATAAATATTTTGGTATAATTTTTTTTTAAATTTGTTTGTTTTCCCTTTTTTTTTTGAGTTGGAGTCTCACTCCATCACCCAGACTGGAGTGCAGTGGCCGCTCCCAGCCACCGCAGCCTCGACCTGCTGGGCTCCGGCGATCCTTCCGCCTCAGCCTTCCAAGTAGCCAGAATTACAGGCATGTGCTACGACGCCCGGCTGATTTTTTGATTTATTGTAGAGATGAGGTCTCGCTGCCCAGGCAGGTCTCGAACCCGCGGGCTCAGGCAATCCACTCACCTCAGTCTCTCAAAGGCGCGGGATTACAGGCTGAGCCACCAAGCCCGGCGGTATAATATTTATATAATATATGTAGATTCAACAATTCACATATTACACTTTTTAAGGAGTGATACAAGCTCTTACACCATATTTAGTGAAATAAAAAATATTGGGATTATTTGTATTTGACAAATAAACACAGTGAACATACTGAGGTTCAGAAAGGTAAACATAGTAAGAAATATCTTGAATTCAAGTCCACTTTTATAATGCTAAGTCAATTTTTTTCACCCTTTACCATGACTAACTTTATATAAATGATTGGTGTTAACCTGTGTGTATTTATAGATAATATTATTTCATAAATTTTTTTGTTATATAATTATATATAATTGTATATTGATCAATATATAATGATTATATGTAGTGCTATTCTCTAAAAATACAGATAAAGCTGTCTAAAAATAAATATATGCTGATGAGTTTAAGGTTTATAATCAATGGACTACAGCTTGCAAAATTTAAGTCAATTAAAATGCAAAGTAGTCAACAACAACATATTAACTAACATGACATAGTCGGGGAAACTAACATTACTTGAAATTTAATAGAGTGAATGTCTTTTCTACTATTATTTTCTAGTATTTGCATGCATTTTAGATAGTAGAATTACATGTTTGCTAAAAATATGTTTTAACTCTGGTATTCTTTCTTGCATGCATTAAGTTATATTAGCAAGAAGCTTAAATCATGTTAACATACAAAACCACGTCTCCCCAGTTAGCTATATACTTTCTATTACAACTTCTGAAGAAACATTAACAATATATGTGAATTTTTGTTTTCTATTTGAAATAGAAACCAGAAATCTTATCTTTCTACATATTCTGACAGGTTGCTCCATAAGTAACAAGTTCAAGAAAGTAGTCACTGCATTAATAAGGTAAAGAAGCGTGCTCTCAAGTTATTTCCTTCCATCAAGAATTGGTAACAGGATCAAGGCATGGGGTACATGGATAAGAATCTCTCTACCAATCTTGAGCATAATCTCAAATCAATCTTATTTTGCTGACTTACATTTTTGCATAAATTCCCTCTTACTTGCTGAACCATGCTCTGAAATAACAGAATCATGGTATTAAAGACCGTGATATTTTGATACTTTCACAGTTCAGATCATATTTCAATCTAATTTAAACCTTAGCAGAAGCCTTCTTAAATAGAGGTGGCCATTAAAAAGTACATCTTTCCCAGATGAAAGTAAGATAAATTTAATTTTATGGGAGACACAGATGCCAGTTCAAAAATTAATCTCTAGGCCTTTCTCCAAAAGTGATTTAGGTGAGTCAAAACGTGCTCGGAAACTTTGTTTCAAGTAAAATGGACTTTTGCTCTAAGTCCTGGGTTTTTTTCTGTTTGTTTTTCATTAATTGAATTTAGGAAGTTTTGCCCAGGACAGGCATTGGGGCATGTATATTGATAACTAGAACCTTGATGGTTTTCTAAGAGAGGCAAGAGACAGAATGATCCACAGTAGCAATTTCCTATCCATTATGCACATGATTGTATTTCTTATGATTTAAACCTGATAGCTATGGTCACCTGTGAAAAGTCTCAAGCACAGGAACCCAGTCAGAGGGGATGCTTTCCCCTGGAAATCCAGAGCACTGAGAGCCAAGTGAAAACTACACAAGAGCAATATGAGACCTGACCTAGGAATGGGAACACTGCTGGAATGGGTAATTATTTTTTTTAAGTCAGGTGTCACTTCAATGTAGGAATAAAGAACAAGCAGGATAAAGGTGAAAATGAGATGAGACACCCTGAATGAAAACCAAATGCCCCTTCTATGCAATTAGTATAGCCAGATAGAGAGATCTGGTTAATAAACAGTGGAACAATGTAGACATTGGATACTCCCTGCATGTTGACTGAATGCATTCCTCTTCCCTTGAGCTTTACCCAAATTATGGTGATGTCTATGAACTATGCTCAGCTTTAAAATGGTTCCTGTTGCCAGGGAGAGAAGTGGTGAAAGGATAGGACCCAGGCTTGGAGTTCAACTGCTTGGATCACAATCCCAGTTCAACCTATTACAAGTTTTGGACAGGTAGCTTATATTTTCTATACCTCTGTTTCTTCACGTGTGACAGGAGAAAATAGTAATGTTTACTCCAAAGGGTTGAGTTGTCTCAGGTGAAGCATTTACTTGAAAAGTGCTTCATTTAGTGCTAAGTTGTTTCCATGAGACTATCCCATATTTTTTTGTCACAAGTAATTGTCTTTGAGAGAATTTTCAGTCTTTAGAGAGAGGTTTGAGTTCTGAATGTCTTTTTTAGCAGAGAGTGTGTTTAAACTAATATTGCCACAAAGACACGTTAAATAAGGAAAACACTTAAATTAATCCCCATTCTTTAAAACAGAAGTACAGCAGGTGTTCAAATAAGGTCATTTTTTGGACATTGTTTTGTTTTAAAATTGATGAGAAAAAAAGTCACTTTGTGGTTGGGACCACTGTGTGGGGAATAGGCACGTTCTCCCCACATCTGCTTGGGTTTTCTCCTGGTACTTCTATTTCCTCTCACATCCCAAAGATGTGCATGGCGGGTTCTTTGGTGTGTTTTAGTGACCCCACCTGAGTAAGTGTGTATGTTTCTATGAAGGCATTCTGGGATGGAATGGCGTTCCATCCATAGCCAGCTCCCACCTTGGACCTTGAGCTGTCAGGACAGGATTTGTCCACCCACAACCTTGAACTGAAATAACAACATAAATAATTATCTTACTTGTTTTTGATAATCTTTTAAAAATGTATGTATAGCTCACATTTATTTAAACATTTAACACTAAAGTGGTTTGAGTTTTTTGTTTTTGGGGGGTTTTTTGAGTTGGAGTCTCAATCCGTCTCCCAGGCTAGAGTGCAATGGCATGCTCACGGCCACCCAGCGTTGACCTGCTGGGCTCCAGTGATCTTTCCACCTCAGCTTTCCAAGTAGCTGGAACTATAGATGCAAGTAGCCATGCCCAGCTTATTTATTTATTTATTTATTTATTGTAGAGATGAGGTCTCGCTAATTTGCCCAGGTTGGTCTCGAACCCACGGGCTCAGGCAATCATTCGCCTCAGCCTCTCAAAGTGCTGGGATTACAGGCTGTGCCACCGAGTTTCTATTTAGAACTTAAATCTTGTTATAATAATTGCTCTACAGTAATAATAGATTCCTTATGCATATGTTGTTCTGCTTAAAATCTCAGTTTCCAAGAAACTATTGAGGATGTTAAGGAAGGACTTACTGTATGTGCAAACTCTATTTAATCATAATGAGCAATTATACAGGCTAAGTTTTATCAAATAACATCTCATTTCAATAGGTAGACCCTTATACAGGAAGTATTAGTGAGTAAAATTCAACACAATAATAAAGAACACTGCTCATGGATTCAATTCTTGAATTTAGTACATATCAATTATACAGGCCTGGACACTTTTAAACTCTCTGTGTCTCCATTTTCTCATTGTTAAATGAAAGTAATAATAGCACTTGCCTCATAAAGTTGTGAGGATCAAAAAAGATACTATATGACGAGTTTCTAGTACAACTGTTAGCTATTTTTATTGTACTAATTTTAAAGAATCTGATGCTATGCAAGTTTAGCTGACTTGCTCCAAATTACATATCGTTTATTTGAAGTAGATGTTAGAGAACTGATGAGTTTTAGCTTTTAACAATCACATCAATCACCAAAATAATTACAGTATTTTTAAATTACTTAAGACATTTTTATTTAGTTTTTTACATTTGGAAGACACTGTTGAGATTGAATAATAACTAAACTTGTAACATTTTCAGTGTCTGAAAAGAATGTCCACATAAGTAGACATCACCAAGTCGAGACCTGTCACAATAATTTCTGAAGATGGCAGACTATGCTGGGGACTTAAGAGTCTCCAGGACTTGAGACAATTTATTAACAATCAAAACGCACAGGAAGCAAGATGGCAATATAACCAATGGAAGCATGAAAGTCTCTGCAAGGGCAAGTGTCCATAAAGACAGCTGCTTGAGTGGGTGAGTGCAGCTGGGTGAGTGAAAATCCATCTGAGGGGAAACACAGGATCAAGGACCTAGAGCTCCCCTCTGGAGACAGCTGCAAATCATCACTGCCCTGAAATCACTGTCCCTGGTATGCAGCATCACCAGCCATTCTCAGGAATCTCTGGGAGGGAGGCAGCAGTGAGGAAATCTGGAGCTGAGCTGCACCACCGGCAAGGAGACACTGATCACTGCCATTGTCTCTGTCCAAGACTGAACAGAGACCAGCACTGGCCAACCCAATTCTGTTCAGCCTCCAATCTGAGACCCAGAGGTGATCTCCACACCACTTTGGGATTGACCATTGCTGACCTAGAGAAGAAACTTCAGGAGCAGACACAGAGAGATGGACACACCACCCTCACATTGAACCAGGCATGGACACGTCTGATCTGAGTGAGGGACTTGGCCGCAGTAGCAGTAGAGAACAAGATGGGTGAGTCTGGATCTGATTCACCTTCTTCCCTCAGCAGTCTGTGGGGCATCTGACCCATGTTGAGAGTAATGTCATTGGCCTGTGCTAAGAGCTGAGGGGAGGGGCTAGGGATGGGAGCCCGCTCCCTACTGCAGCAGTGGCCAGAAGCAGCAGCAGTGCTGGGGAAAGGAACCTGAAGTTCCAGAAAGGGCCACAGAAGAAGCTATTTTTTCCCTCTGTTTTAGTTTTTGTTTTAGTACTTACTTTGTTTTTGTTATTATTATTATTATTATTATTTGGCAGAGCTATTTTTTTCCCTCTGTTTTAGTTTTTGTTTTAGTACTTGTTTTGTTTTGTTATTATTATTATTTGGCAGGGGGGTTAGTTTTTCTGCTTGCAAATGGGTATATTTGAGGGTGAGTGCATCATCAAGTCTTTTTTCTGTTTGTTCCACTGTATGTTTTGGGTTTTTGTTTTGTTTTGTTTTTCTTTGTTTCTTTGCTTATTCATTAATTGGTATACCTGTCTGTTATCCTACTCTTTCTCCTCACTCTTCATCTTCCTTTTATCTCTCTTCTTCTTTCTTCCATTCTTTTCTTTTTCTTATCGCATGTTGCATCCGGGGGGCATACATACACACTCACTGGATGGACAGATTGTAAGGTGGTGGAAAGTGAGTTCTGGGTGTTCCACACACCTGTGAGCACTTACTGTGATCTACAGATAACATCTGAAACACAGTTCCTCCCATCATGACTTAATCAAATCTCAGAATTACAGAAAGCACAACCCCCACTCCAAGTAAGACTTCAAAACTGAAGAAAAAAAAATCCAGTGGATTCATGTAAGGAAGAATAAGGGATTGAGCAAATGGACATGAAAACTATCATCACTGAGCAATGGAATTAAAGAAGAGGGAAAAGGGAGAGGAAAACCATCACAAATGAAGGAGAATCAATGGAAGAACACAGGTCCCATCCAGACTCCTGGGAAGACAGCACCTGAAAATACAGACTTCAGAACTCAAACAATGAAGAGACCCCAGAAAGGCTGCTCTCAAACCACAAGCACACATATCAAGATATTAGTAGAAAGAATGAAAAGAAATGAGGAGAGACAAGCAGAAAGAATGAAGGAATTGATAACTGAGATGATGGCAATAAGGAATACAGTAACAAAATAAATAACAAACTGACAAGTGAGGAAAGCAGAATTAACCAATCTGAAGAAAGAATCCTAGAGCTTGAGGACCCATATATGGAATTAACCCAAACTCTGAAAATCATGGAAAAGAAGCTTAAAAATAAGGAACAAAGCCTCCAATAAATGTGCAATTATATCAAAAGACTGAATGTATGATTAATTGGAATTCCTGAGGCAGACAGAGAGACAGAGCACATCCTGGAACAAACATTCCATGAAATTATTCAAGAAAATTTCTCTCATCTCATCAGAGATGCGATCATTCAAACACAAGAGATTTAGAGAACTCCTGCAAGACATCAAATGAGAAGATCAACTCCTAGACACATAGTTATTCACTTACACAAGGTAGATATAAAAGGAAAAAAAAATAAAGACAGTAGGAGAGAAAGGTCAGGCTACTAACTGGGGAAAACCAGTTAGAATAGCAGCATAATTATCTACAGAAACACGACACCTTTGAAGACTGGAGTCCAATCTTCAAAGTTCTCAAAGATAAACAACTTCAACCAAGAATTTTCTGCCCAGCTAGCTAAACTTCATCAGTGATGGAGAATTAAAATCTTTCCTAGATAATCCCTAAAAGTTTATGCTATCTCCAGACCAGCTTTACAAGCAATGCTTAAGAAAGTATTAGCATAGAAGAAAGAAAAAAAGGAATGACCACACTTTTCCCAATAATGCAGCAAAAGGATTGAAAACACACACCTATATCCATCCCCAAATCAAAGAAAACCAACAAACAACAACAATAAACTCTATAAGAACCTCATGACAGTGATAAACTCTCACATCTCAAAAATTTAAGCTGAATGTGAGTGTACTAAACACACCACTGAAAAGACATAGAATGGCAAACTGGATAAAAAATATATGATGCAACAATATGCTGTCTCTAGGACACTCATCTCACCAAAACGGACACTCACAAACTCAAAGTAAGAGAATGGAAAGCTAATTTTCCACACAAAAGAAAGCAGGAGTTGTGATCTTAGTATCAGACAAAATATTATTTATGCTATCAAAAATGAATAAATATATAGAAAGGCACCACATAATGATAAAAGGTTCAATCCACTAACAAGAAATATCCATTCTAAACATATATGCACCCAACATAGGACCATCAATGTTTATAAATCAGAGTCTAGATACACTAAAAAAAGATATTGACTCTAACACTATCATAACTGGGGGCCTAAATACCTCACTAACAACCCTAGATAGATCATCGAGGCAAAAAGTCAACAAAGAGATTCAGAACCTCAACTTGATGCTTGACCAAATGGACTTAATAGATACCTACAGAACACTCCACCCTACAACCACGAAATATACATTCTATTCATCACCACATGGTATGTACTCCAAGATTGGTCACATTCTTGGCCATAATTCAAGCGCAAACAAACTTCATAAGATCAAAATATGGCCTTGTACCTTCTCATACTACAATGGAATAAAAATAAATATCAACACCAGCAAAGCTCTCCCAAAACCCACAAAGACATGGACAATAAACAGCATGATTCTGAATAACTTCTGAGTCATTACAAAATTAAAGCAGAAATAAAAAAATTTCTGGAAACATATGAAAATAAAGACACACATCTTAACAAAACTGCTGGGATACCATGAAAACAATCCTGAGAGGGGAACTCATTTCTTGACAAATACACATAAAGAAAATGGAAAGATCACAAGTTAACAGCCTAACAAATCACCTAAGGGAGTTGGGAAAATAAGATCATTGAAACCTTAACTTCAGCAGAAGAATCCAGATCACCAAAAGTCCAAATACACAACACAATGGACAAAAATATCATAGAAAAAATCAACAAAACAAAGAGCTGGTTCTTTGAAAGGTTATACAAATTAATAGACCCCTAGCCAAATTGCCCAAGAAAAAGAGAGGAAAAAGTCCAAATAAACATAACCAGAAATGCAAACAATCAAATTACAATGGGCACAGAAGAAAATATAAAAAATTATCAGAGATTACTATGCACACATGTATGGAAACAAACTCAAAACCCTAAATGAAATGGAAAACTTTCTGATATCACACAACCTCTCAAGTTTGAAACAAGAAGATATTGAGAGAAACATCTGCTGTGGGAATGCGCCTGAGAAAAGCCTGCTGAATTCAGCTGATTTCCAGCACCTGGTGCCTGGCGCAAACCATCACCTGGCATACCAGACCTGCTGGAGTGCAGGATTTGATTTTTGGAGAGAGCATCCAGGGAATCCAGAAAGAGAAATACATGCCTGGTAAGGAGCTGCCCATCACAGCCATTTTCCAGGCAGAAACTTGCATTGCTCTGACAGCTCCCCCCACCAACCTCTAACCCATTGCCTAAGCAACACACAAACAATTGCCCCAGGTGCTCCCTTAGCATTGAAATAGGAGAGATAGGCTGGGCTAGGTGGCTCAGCCTGTAATTCCAGCACTTTGGGAAGCCTAGATGAGTGGATTACCTGAGCCCACCGGTTTGAAACCTGGAGACCTGCCCGGGGAACTTGGCGAGACTTCATCTCTATAATACATCAAAAATTAGCTGGGTATGGTAGCGCAGGCTTCTAGTTCCAGCTACTTGGAAGACTGAAGTGGAAGGATCGCCAGAGCCCAGCAGGTTGAGGCTGCAGTGGCCGGGAGCAGCCACTGCACTCCAGTCTGGGTGACAGAGTGAGACTCTAACTCATACTCAAAAAAAATAAAAAAGAAATAGGAGAGAGACCTAACAAGGTGCTGGAAGGGACTGCGGACTCAACCCAGAGAGCCGATCTCTGTGAATGGCAGATCAACTACTCAGGGCTGGATTTTGGTCCAGAGGAAATACCCTGAAAACACAAACTTTGGAGGGACCTGAGAGTGCTGAGTTCCAGGCGCCCCACCCCCTACCCTGATCCAACCATGGGTCAAAGGATGTGGCCAGAAAAGGAAGAGAAAGAACTCCAAAGAGATCAGTGGTGAACCTGGCTGACATAAATCTCCTCCTCTCCAACAATCCTCTGAATGTCAGACCCACATAGCTGGACCACGACTAAGAAGGACAAACCTAGATGGAGCCTGGACATCAGTTGCAATAGGAAGACCCCATTCCACTATATGCCTGACTGGGGCAACATCATGAGATTACATACCTGGGGTAGAGACTATCCTGTAAATCCTGACCAGAGATCTCCCTGACCATAGGAGAGTAGGAGGGGTGGACTACAGACCCACCCACCTCCACTGCCCCTCCTCTTTCCCTGCTCCACTCCTTGAGGAGAGAGTGAAAGAGATGGCTCTGCAGGAGATATCTGATTAGAGGAACAACTACAGAGCCTGCCACAAGAGGACAGGGTTTTTGGTCTCTGTTTTTGTTTTATGTTTGGTTCTTTTTTGTTTGTTTGTTTGTTTATTTAAATTTTCAATTATTTTTTAATTTGAAAAATTTTCTGACTGTTTGTTAGTTCATCTATTTTAAAAATATTTTTCCATTGTGCATGAATGTGTATGTGAGGCTTTAAACTGCATCCCCTCCCAATTTTTTCTCTTTCTTTTCTTTCTCCATTTCTTTCTGCTTTTATTTGTCATTCTCTGTCTATGTGTGTATGTGAATGATTGAGTATTCATCTTGTGATTTTGCTGTTGGTTTTTGCTCTTTTGTTCTTCTGGGGTTTCTTTTTTTAATATTCTTTTTTAAAAAAACAATTGAAGAGATGTGTCAATATATGTGTGAGGTGTAAGGGTTCCACCCGAATCCCCCCACCTTTTTTCCCTTTTTGTTTTCCTGTTTCCTTATTCTCCTTCTTTTGGTCTCCTTGTCTTTCTTCTCTATTTACTTCATACTAGGCATGTGTGTTTGTGTTTAATTTTCTTAGGGTTTTTCTGTTGTTGTGGTTTGTTTTGTCTTGCTTTGTTATTGTTGCAGATTGTTTTGTGGTGTGGGTTGGTTTCTGCTTTACATCATCATATAGAGTGGTGTTGGGGAGTGGATCTCAGGGAAAACATACCACAATAAGTGAACATTTTAAATTACAAGGAGCATCTGACTCCTAGCACCCTATCCCCCACTTTACTCAGATTTCAAAAAACTATAAAAGACAGCAAAGCTTTGCATGCACAATCCTATTTCAAAATGGAAAAAATTCAGAGCCTGGAGCAGGGAAGAATAGAGGACTCAGCAAACATCAGAAGGGAAAGCCTCTCCCACTGATACTGAATAACAGAACTAAAGAGAAAAAAGAAAAACAAGATATCTGTCACAAATGAGGAAAAGTCAAAGGAAGACTTCAGGCAATTCCAAGTCCACCAGAGACAAAACTCCTGAGAAATCAGACCTTGGTATCCAAATGATGGAAGTCACCAATGATTGGCCCCAGAATATGACAGGGATCAGGGGATAGTTGGAAAAAGTGAATAAGACTCAAGAAAGTCAAGATGAAACACTGAAAGAAATTATAACAGAGATTCTGGCAATAAAAAAACTTCATCCAGGAAATAAATAACAAGATGGTAAGCATGGAAAGTAGAATCAACCTAGCTGAAGAAAGAATCTCAGAACTTGAAGACCAGAAAATGGAATTAACCCAAACTGTAAAAAACATAGGAAAAAGACTTTGAAAGAAGTAACAAAGCTTACAAGAGATGTGTGATTATATCAAGAGACCGAACCTATGCCTGATTGGTATCCCAGAAGAAGAAAGGGAAAATGAGAACAACTTGGAACAAGTATTCCAGAAGGTAATCTAAGAAAACTTTCCCCAGCTCACCAGAGATCTGACCAACCAAGCACAAGAGATACAGAGAATCCCCACAAGACAACAAATGAGAAGACCAACCTGTAGACACCTAATAACTCACCTACACAAAGTAGGCACAAAAGAAAATATCCTAAAGGCAGCAAGAGAGAAAGGTCAGACTACCTACTTTGGAAAGTCAATCAGAATAGCAGCCGACCTATCAGCAGAGACACTACAAGCAAGAAGGGATTGGAGCCCTATGTTCAAAGTCTTCAAAGATAAGCAATTTAAACGAAGAATTTCCTATCCAGCCAAGCTCAGTTTCATCAGTGATGGAGAATTAAAATCCTTCCCAGACATCCAATCCCCAAGAGATTATGCAACCTCCAGACCAGCTCTACTGGAGACACTTAAAACGGTATTGAGGACAGAAGAAAGAAAAAAAAAGAATCACTACACACTTCCCAAGAGAACAGCAGAGCACAGAATCAATAGAGAATACAGTGTAACAAGAAACTTGAAAACACATGCATACACTAACCCCAAAGCCAAAAGAAAACAAGCAAGCAAAGAAAAAACTTTATAAGAACCTCATGACAGGGATAAGCAATCACATTTCAATAATCAGCCTGAATTTGAATGGATTAAATGCACCACTGAAAAGACACAGAATGGCAGACTGGATAAGAAATCATGACCCCATTATTTGCTGCATCCAGGAGACTCATGTCACTACAAAGGATGCACACAGACTCAAAGTTAAAGGATGGAAAACGAGTTTCCAGGCAAATGGATCACAAAAGAAAGCAGTAGTTTTAATATCAGACAAAACAACCTTTAAGCTAGCAAAAATTTTAAAAGATGCAAAAGGACACTGCATAATGATAAAAGGTTCAATCCATCAACAAGAAATATCCGTCCTAAACATATATGCACCCAACACGGGAGTACCAGCATTTGTAAAGCAACTACTAAATAAATTTTAAAAAGATATTGCCTATAACACTATTATAGCAGGGGACTTGAATAACCCACTGATAGCCATAGATAGATCACTGAAGCAAACAATCAACAAGGAGATCCAGACCATAAACTTGGCACTTGTCCAAATGGACTTAGTAGATACCTACAGATTATTTCACCCAACAACCACAGAATACACATTCTACTCATCACAACATGGAACATACTCCAAGACTGATCACATCCTTGGCCATAAATCAAGCACAAACAAGTTTCACAAGGTTGGAATCTTACCATGCACATTCTCATACCACAGTGGAATAAAAATAAATATCAAAACCAACAACACTTTCCCAAAGCCCACAAAGACATGAACATTAAACAGCATGATGCTGAACAACAAATGGGTCAACATAAAATCAGAGAAGAAATTGAAAGATTCCTGAAAACAAGTGAAACTGAGGAAACATCTTACCAAAACCTCTGGGGTGCCATGAAATCAGATCTCAGGGGGGAATTTATATCTCTACAAGCACACATCAAGAAAATGGAAAGATCACAAGTGGAGAGCCTAACAAATTACCTAAGGGAACTGGAAAGAGAAGATCACCAAAATCCCAACTTTAGCAGAAGAATCCAAATCACAAAAATAAGAGCACAAATACGGGACATAGAAGACAAAAATATTATAGAAAACATAACAAAACAAAAAGCTGGTTCTTTGAAAGAATTAACAAGATTGATGGTCCTCTAGCCAGAATGACCAAGAAAAAGAGAGAAAAAGCCCAAATAAACATGATTAGAAATACAAAAGGTCAAGTCACAACTGATCACAAAGAAATACAAAGGATTATCACAGATTACTTTGTACACTATATGGAAAAAAACTTGATAACCTAGATGAAATAGAGGACTTTCTGACATCACACAACCTCCCAGGTTAAAACAAGAAGACATTGAGACACTAAATAGACCAATAACAAACCAGAAAATTGACTCTGACATATGAAGACTACCTACCAAAAAAAGCCCTGGACCGGATGGCTTTCCAGCAGAATTCTACAAAACATACAAGGAGGAGCTGATACCTATCCTACTGAAAGTATTCCAGGCAATTGAAAAAGATGGACTTCACCCCAAATAATTTTATGAAACTCACATCACACTGATACCCAAATAGGGTAAAGATCCAAAAAGAAAGAAGACTATAGGCCAATATCCCTTAAGAACATAGATGCAAAAACTCCTCAACAAGATTTTAGCAAATCGGATCCAAAAACACATCTCAAAAATCATCCACCATGACCAAGTAGGCTTCATCCCCAGGATGCAGGGCTAGTTCAACATTTGCAAGACCATAAATGTCATTAAATACATCAACAGATATAAAAACAAGAACCACATGATTATCTCATTAGATGCAGCAAAAGCTTTTGATAAAATCCAGCATCCCTTCTTGCTAAAACCTAGTATAGAAGGAACATATCTCAAACAGTAATTGCCATCTACAACAAACCCACAACTAACATATTGCTAAATGGACAGAAATTAGAAACATTTCCCCTGAAAACTGGAACAAGATAAGGCTGCCCACTCTCACCCCTCTTGTTCAATATTGTGTTGGAAGTTCTACCTCAAGCAATTAGACAAGAGAAGGACATCAGGGGTATCCAAATAGGAGAAGAGGAAGTCAAGTTATCTCTCTCTGCTGATGATATGATCCTATACCTTGGAAATGCAAGAGAATCTGTCAAAAACCTGCTTGCCCTGATAAAGGACTTTGGCAAAGTCTCAGGGTACAAAATAAATGTGCAAAAGATAGTTGCATTCCTCTACACCAATAACAAGCAGAAGAGATCCAAATAAAAAGCACAACCCCATTTACAATAGCCACAAAAAAATGAAACACCTTGGCATCTTCCTAACCAGAGAAGCGAAAGACCTTTACAATGAGTATTACAAAAAAGAATTCTGCTCAAAGATATCCAAGAAGACACAAACAAATGGAAAAATATCTCATGCTCATGGATAGGAAGAATCAACATTGTTAAGATGTCCATCCTACCAAAGGCAATC